>NW_026614821.1:0-106681 GCF_030052815.1 Hevea brasiliensis | reverse complement strand
CTTAACTCCAACCATTCCTACACACTTCATTTGGTCACAAATGACCATTTCTCACTTCAAATTAGGTCTAAAAAATTGTTTATAAGTTTCTCACATTTTTGGTCTCTAAACCATAATGTCCAAAACCCTAATTCACAAACTCTTGCATTTAGCTACTTTCAAAGCCTTTAATCATAACCATTCAACTAATTAAAGTTCATATACCCATTCAAACCATTCAAATCATGCAATAAACCCCCATACACATGTTGGCTGACTTTCAGCTTAGACTCTCAACAATTTGTTTCATTTCATTTTAAGCTTATTTACAAGTTAATCAAGCTAAAAACATAACAAATAAACTAATTTTGCATCTTAAATCACTAACCTTGTTAGGTGTCTTTAAGCTTTCCTTTTTTTTTTTTTTTTCTTTGATGACCAATCTCCTTCTCAAGTGACTAGAACAAGTTTTTATGAAGCAATTATGGGAGAAGTTGAAGTTTAGTAAGGATTTCAAAGCTTGGATACAAGCTTCAATGGAGGTATTTTAATGGAGATGAGAAGGAGAGTGAGGGCAGCTTGAAGAAGACCTTTTATCTTTTTTTTCTTTTTCTTTTCTTTTTGTTTTTATGTCTTTAGGAAGATCAAAAATCTAATTAATTAAATATATTAATTATTATTTTTATGGCATCATGCATGATGTCATCACCTTTTTAACTTTTTTATTTTCTTTTTTCTTTTTATTTTTCTATTAGTTCTTTTATTTAATTCTCGATTTCAGAATTTTTTGTCTCCGATTTTATTTGACAGTTAGGTTAGGAGTCAGCTCTCGGGGTCAATTGACCAAATTGCCCTTCACCGGTTCAACCCGGTTTGTAAATAATTCAATATTTCTTTTGGCTCCCTAACCTAATTATTTGACTGGCTTAAGAGTTCTTTTTCGTGATTTTCTCTTTTTCACTGTGTTTATAATGGTCCTAAGGACCGCAGCGTCACATTTTATAATTCGAAATTTGAGTTTGAATCTACTTCGCTATTCCCAAGAAGGTCACCCATCGTTGTGACTCTACGCTTAACTTCTTACGTTCTGTTTTTCTTATTCATACTTAACTAATTGACAATTACTAATTATTTGTGTTTATAGCTTATCTAGTTGTCTTAAGTGTGGTTCTAATCCCTTAATTGTTCGGACCGACATCGCCACCGAATGCTGAAATATACCAGTTATACAAATAGAGGTGTTACACCTAACCTCCATAACACCATATAGAATGGCACCAAAGAAACTAAAAGAATTGAAAGTGCAGTTACAAGAGCCGCTGACAAGGGCTTTATCTGCATTAGTGTGTCACCTTGGGAAGTGTTAGTAGTATGCCCTAGAGCATATCATTTAGTATGTATCTTGTACATGTTTTTATTAATAAAAGGCATTTCCACTTTTTCGTTTACATAATATATTTATGTGTAATAGAAAAGGTCCATTGATATTTTGTTAGAAATTTTATTCTTAAGTTGTTAAGAATATGAGTGACAGTATTTATAGTACAAAGTATCATAAATAGGTTCACAATCGAGGATACTTCATAATAAGGACATGACTTATCCAAAAAGATTGTATTCCTATTTGTTCCCAAGTTATTTATATGAGATATAGATAAGATAGAATGGTGAGTCTCATGCCATATAACAAACATGATAAGCACTTATAAATGATAAGTAGGTCGAACCAGTGACACTTATGACAAGAACATGGAGTTTACTCTTGTCAATGTTTTGTCATAAATCATATCAGTGCATGTAACACCCCTATGTTCGG
Source organism: Hevea brasiliensis (assembly GCF_030052815.1). Lineage (NCBI taxonomy): Eukaryota > Viridiplantae > Streptophyta > Magnoliopsida > Malpighiales > Euphorbiaceae > Hevea > Hevea brasiliensis. The sequence continues at coordinate 104,886 of NW_026614821.1, read as the reverse complement.
TAGTGCATTCTATTGTTCTGACTGTTGTCCTGGACAAATTAGAATGCCTAGAACTACACTTCGATATGAGTGAGGAGACATAAAATAATGAAATGCAAGAAAAGAAAATGCAAGAAAAATAAAGGAAAAAATAATAGCAAAGAAATGTAACCAAGTTAGCCGAGAATCCTAGCGATGGTGATCACTCAGAAGTCACTACAGGACCGTTGACTAGCTCCTCGACCACGGGAACCGTGGAAAATATTTTTAGGAATTAAAGAGACATCAATTGATGTATAAATATCATTAGAAATATCAAAGAAAAATTAAATAATTAGTACAAAGAAAAGTGAGAAATAGAAAAATGAACAAAACCCGGTGTTATCGAAAAATCGGGAATGCAACCCAAACAGGGGCATTATGGTCCTTTGACACCCCGAGTTGTCTTTTGACCTAAATGTCCATTGAAAATACATGATATTATATTTGTAAAATGTCATGAAAATTAAAATTCTGTTACATAGTATAAATGATGGGAGTTTGGGGCATAAAAATGAAAATTGAGAAAGTTTGAATAATTAAACATTAAAATAAGTTAAGTGCTCCACTAAAGCAACTTGGACCACCTATAAAATAAACTTTGGATAGATGAACATCATCTTCAACCTCCAGCAACTGAACCAGCCAATGCATCCCAAAGAAAACTCCATGGCCATTCATGCATGATGTAACATCCTCCCGTAGCAATTCCGCACATTCTACTGCTCCAAAGGACTGTCGGTCATCCTGACAGCCTAGAACGTCCTAAAAATATTTAAACTAAAGTGAAGAACCATAATTAACTCAAATACTAATAAGAAAAATTTAGTAAAAATTTTAGAAATGAAATACAACCAAGTTAAACGAGCCTGCCTGCGATGGGTAACAGAGTGAAGTTGCTGCTCGCAACGAGGAGCCCTAGACTGTGGGAAAAATTCATAAAATAATTTTTGGGACTCCAGAGAAGGGTCATTGAGGTTCCTATGGCATTAGAATGCCAAGAAAATATTTAGAAAAATTTTTCAATCTCCAGACAGATAATTTTGACCTTAAGCAAAACTGAGGGCATTTTGGTCATTTCGCCAGAGGTGATTTTTGGCCGATTTGTCCAGTTGAGTAAATAATTATTATGACATAAAATATGAATAAATATTGCTAAAAATTAAATTGGAAAATGAGTAGAAAAGAAAAGAAAAGAAAATGAAATAAAAGTCATATTTATGACATGAGCATGATGCAATTAAAATATTTTCACCCAACCAAATTTTGATACATCATTATAAACTACTTAAACATGAATAAAAGGAGATAAATATTGGAAAAAGTGGACAGCCATCTTCATCTTTGGGCTGCAGAAACGTTGAGAGAGAGAGAGAGAAGAAAAAAACTCCATGAAAGCTCTTGTTCAAAGCTTGATTTTCCTAAGCTCTCCACCCCAAAACCCTAAACTTCCTTCACAAAAAATTATCCCTAAACCTTGAGGAAGCATAAGGCAGCAGAAATTTGAGGAAATTTTGAAGTTGGGCAAGTCCAAGTTAGGTCACAAGTGAGGTTAGTGCTTATTTATGAAAATTATTCCTTTTATTTCATGTTAGGAACTTGAAATTGATATGAAATGGTAATTAAATGGACTAAATTCATGTGTATGTATACCATGAATTTTTGGCAGCCCTAAGGAAGGAATGAATTAGATTGTTTTGATGGACTTAGAGTGAACTAGAGAGTATGTTTTAAGGTATATATATATATGTAAGCAATGAAAGTGATTAATTAAGGTATGTTGTGAACATTTATAGTGGGAATTAGGGTTTTGAGGAGTGAAATTTTGATTTGGCTTATGAAATTGTTAAAGAACATTCTAATGGTCAATTAATGACCATTTGAGTAAGTTAATCATAAATTGAAGTGTACTAGAGTGTTACAAACCAAAGTGGTAGGCTGCCTAGTGACAGCAGCAGGGAGGCTGTGAGTCCAGCCCACTTAGATAGCCATAACTTTGGCTGTGTAGGTCCAATTGGTGTTTGGCCAATTGGACATGAAACTAGACTTATAATGGCACATTTTTACTGAAGAAACCATGCCCAAAAGACCAAAGCAAGAGGACCAAAACTTGGCCCCAATCCGGACACCCTGCAACAGCCCCTGCAGAATTGACCAAATGAACAGTAACTGTTCATTTGGCCATAACTCACTGTAGATTTGGTTAATTGATCTGAAATTTTTACAGAAACAATTTAAGACATAGACAAACAACTTTCATGAAGAAACCTACCCCAAATTATGACCAGAACCTAACCCAAATGGCAGTCACAAGCATCGTTCAAACCTGCAACTCTGCAGATTTTCATTTGAGCAGCAATGTTTGGAGGACTATAACTCTCTCTAGAAAACTCTGATTTAGGCGATTCTTGAACCGATGGAAACCTAAGGTATGGTAGAACATTTTATAAGAGGAAAGTTAGACCAAATTATGAACTTAACTTGATCAAATTACTGACCAAAGTTGGACCAAAAATCTGCTGCACTCCAAAATCTCAAAGATGAACAAAGCACGTGAACAAGAAACTTATTTTGGCCATAACTTGAGCTACAAAACTCCAAATGGAGTGATTCAAAAAAAGAAATTAAACTAGACAAAATAAGGAACATTTTTTATGAAGGAAGTTTTGTCAAATTCCAACAGTAAATCGACCAATGAAACAGTGCAACTTCGGAGCACCAAAACCAAAAATTGGCAATTTTGCCAAAATGACCTAAGCTTTGAGAAAGTGACCAAAACCAACAAGTTTTAAATGACAAATGTATTATTTTGAAGTGCCAAAGTCAATGTACATATTTTCTATGCAAAAGTCAACATTTTAGTTGACTAATGAAGTGAATAGTGACATGAAAACTTGAAATAAGCTTGGAAATGGATTTGGTAATTGATTCCAACAAGTTTTAAATGCAAAATGTGGTACATCGGGAGTGTTAAAACCAATGTACCTATTGTCTATGCAAAAGTCAACATTTTTGTTGACCAATGAGGTGAATAGTGACACCAAAACTTAAAATTCAAAATTTGAAATTAGAAATGCATCTAGGGGACTTTAAATTGCAATTGGTAATTAATACTAGTAAATGTAAAACTCAAAATGTGGGATCTTGGTGTAATTAGAATTAATATATCCATTAAGTCTAAAAGGTCAACATTTTGCTGACTAGTAAGGTGAATAGTAATCAAAATGATTAGTAAATTAAGATGAAGATTTAGAACCAATTCTAAGCTTAATTGCTTAGAATTGTATGACAAATATGGACTATGCATCCTAGTCAAAATTGTTAAAAAGAAATTTAGGCTATAAATTTGAAATCCATGAAATATTCATGGATTACTTGAAACATGAAAGATAAGTCACCTAATTGATGTGATCAATATGAATAACATAATGAATGGACAAATAAACCAGATAATGTATGAATGAGACATTAGTTCTCATTATTGTAAAGATGAAAAGTATTTTGAGTACAATGGTATAAAAGGATAATTGATGTGAATTGTGATCATATAAATGATCAAATGAATGTATGAATTATGATTGAAATTTATCATGAAATAATGAAGTCATAAAGCACAATATATTAATATTTTAAAGTATCAAATGCCCTAGTATACCTAACAAGATTGGTTTGGATAGTTTGGCATGCCAATAGGGTATTGTTTTAGCACATCGCAAAGGCTTTATGCCTATATTCATGGCTTTATGCCCGTATTCATGGCTTTTATGCCCGTATTTATGGCTTTTATGCCAATTATGTGATATCATGGCTTTTTAGCCATCGATGACATACGTGGTTGACGCTCAAGGTCCCATGGTATGACGGCCCGAGGCAATCGCGGTGTCCAAAGCCAACGACCCGCTATCCACCCAATGCCTAGTATAGGTTACTTGGGCAGTCAATTAAAGTATTATTCAATTCAGCAGCTAAGTTAAGTTAAGTATAATGAAAATCCAAAGACAATTAAATTAAGTATTAAATGAATAAGCAAAAGAGATTAGCAAAAGAAACATAACAAAAATATAAATTGCAGTAACCGCATGCACTTGAAATACAATACGATAGAATAAATTATATACCGCTAGTATTATCAAAAGTTATAAACTAAGCACTTCCAAAGAGGAACAAACTAGTATATAAGATCGTTGATACTAGAAATACCATACCAAATTAAATTGATTCTTGAGTATCCGAATTATCATTTCTTTCTTTCTTTACTTGTATATATTATTTCGTTATATTATTGCACCACTAAGCGTAAATGCTTTGGGCGATGGAATTGCTTCCTCGCGCAGTAATCAAGGTAAAACCAGAGACTGTCGATCGAGATTTTTGGAGCCCAGATTCGTATGTCGTAAGAGTTCAAGATTGTCACCTCCTCAAGAATGCATGTAGATAGGGCTCATTTTATACATGTTATGTATATTGTTCATTCCTAGCACATTGTAAATTATTTGTATATCTTGTACAAAATAAACTCATGTAATTAACCTATGAATTATGGAAGCTATTCAAAGTAAGTATTTTAGTATGTGAATTGAATTTGAGTTATAATGAGATTATACTTGTGAATATTGAGATATTGAAAATCTAATGAGATTTCTCGAGAAACTGATACGCATTGAGATACATTATGTTTGAAAATTTTTAGACTATTAAGTTTGAGAAATTGAGTATATATTGAAATTGTCTTTGGCAGTGTTCGTAAGAATCAAGTAGTCCAAATTACAAATGACACTTTGTCGGATTATCGTTAAAATTTTTGAAATTTCCAACTTAGTTAGATTTTGATAAAAGTAAAATAGCCTAAATCTTCAATAAAGTTTTTGAATAAATAAATCAAGGACTGTAATGAAATCAGATAAAATAGAGTGCTCCGGCACACTGAGTGGCATAACTTGCTCGGCTACACTGTAGTCGGGCAAGGGGTGTCACACATGAAGCTCCAATCCTCCATGATCAAGCCCTAGTTTCTTCAAGAGTCCTTCACTAAAGTTGTTCTATACAACTTGAGCAGTAGATAGGCAGCAAGAAATTTAAGTTTTGGTGAGGTTTTGAAGAATTTCAAAAGTGGTAAGTATGTATTTGTAACACCCTCTCGTAGCAACTTCAGACATTCTATCTGCTCGTGATCGGTCGGTCCTGACAGCTAGAACGTCCGGAAAAATATTTAAACTAAAGTCAGAACCATAATTAACTCAAATATTAATGAGAAAAATTTAGGAAAAATTTTTGAAATAAAATACAACCAAGTTAAACGAGCCTGCACTCCAAGCCGATGGGTAACCAGAGTGAAGTTGCGGTTCTCGTAACGAGGAGACATAGACCCGGGGAAAAATTCATAAAATAATTTTTGGCACTCCAGAGAAGGGTCATTGAGGTTCCTATGGCATTAGCATGCCAAGAAAATATTTAGAAAAATTTTTCAATCCAGATGCATAATTTTGACCCGTGAAGCCGAACGGAGGGCATTTTGGTCATTTCGCATTCAAAGACGATTTTTGGCCGACTTGTCCAGTTGAGTAAATAATTATTATGACATAAAATGAGAATAAATATTGCTCAAAATTTAATTGAAAATGAGTAGCAAAGAAAAGAAAAGAAACTGAATTAAAATTGCAATTTTGACCTCATGCTTATGTCATTAAGCACTCTCACCAAATCACCGTGTGACACATGTCCATAAACCAATTAAAATGAGTCAAATGGGCAGAAAATTGAAGTGAAAAACAGCAGCCCTTTTCCTTATTCTTCAAAACGTTTTACACCTCCTCCTCACTCCTCCATTAACAAACTTTCTAAAGCTTCAATTTCCATGCTTTCTCACCCCAAAACCCTAAGTCACCTTCACTAAAACTTATCCACACACCCTAAGGAAGCTCTAGGAAGCCACAAAGAGGAGAAATTTTAGAGTTTTCTACAAGTTCAATAAGTTGAGCAAAGAGGTTAGTGCCTATTTATACAATATACTTCTTTTATTCCATGTTAGAGACTTGAAATAAGTGAGAATTTGTAAATTAAATGAATAAAAGTTAAGTGTATGTACCCATGGATTTCGGCTGGCCTAAGGAAGGAATAGGATTGAGTGTTTTGATGGACTTGGAGTGAACTAGAAATCATGTTTAAAGTATATAAACATAAGGATATTGATTTAGTTAGTTAACTAGGTAGTTTGTACAAAACCATGAATTTGAGCTAGGGTTTGGGAGTGAAAATTTGACTTTGCTTATGAAATTGTTAAAGAACATTCTAATGGTCAATTAGTGACCATTTTAGGTAAGTTGACCATAATTAGGAGTGAACTATTGCATGGCAAAGTGAAATGGGCAGGCTGCCTAGTGACAGCAGCAGGGAGGCAGTGAGTCCAGCCTGTTTGGACTGCCATATCTTTGGCTGTGTTGGTCCAATTGGTGTTTGGCCAATTGGACATGAAACTAGACTTATAATGGTACAATTTTTCTGAAGAAACCATGCCCAAAAGACCAAAGCAAGTGGACCAAAAGTTGGCCCCAATCCGGATACCCTGCAATTCAATTCTGCAGAATGACCAAATGAATAGTAACTGTTCATTTGGTCATAACTCACTGTAGAAATGGTCAATTGACCTGAAAGTTTTACAGCAACAAGTTAAGACATAGACAAACAACTTTCATGAAGAAACCTACCCCAAATTATAACCAGAACCTAACCCAAATGGCAGTGACAGTCACTGTTCATGGTACTGTAGATTTGGTAATTCTGCAGTTTTTCCAATCCGGCCAGCTGTGGTTTTTGGACCATAACTGGAGCTACAAAACTCCAAATGGAGTGATTTAAAAAAAGAAATTCAACTAGACAAAATAAGGAACAACTTTCATGTTTTCCATCTCCTCAAATTCCCACTGCAACAGTGCTTAATGGAATAGTAAAGTTAGGCTTCAAAAACTGAAAATTCTGCTTCCCTTGGTTTAAGTTTAGAAATGGTATTAATGCTTAATGCCAACAAGTTTTCAATGCAAAATGTGGTATGTTGGGTATGTTAAAACCAATGTACCTATTTTCTATCCAAAAGTCAACATTTTTGTTGACCAATAAGGTGAATAGTGACACCAAAACTTGAAAATTCAAAATTTGAAATTAGAAATGCATCTAGGGGACTTTAAATTGCAATTGGCAATTAATACTAGCAAATGTAAAACTCAAAATGTGGGATCTTGGTGTAATTAGAATTAATATATCCACTAAGTATGAAAAAGTCAACATTTTGGTTGACTAGTAAGGTGAATAGTAATCAAAATGATTAGTAAATTAAGATGAAAACTTAGAACCAATTCTAAGCTTAAATGCTTAGAATTGTATGACAAATGTAGACTATGCATCCTAGTCAAAATTGTTAAAAAGGAATTAAGGCTATAAATTTGAAATCCATGAAATGTTTATGGATTACTTGAAACATGAAAAATAAGTCACCTAATTGATGTGAATAGATAGTTAGGGCTTATATGCCCATCACAAATGGAATTCATAAAATATTAATAACTCAACTTGAAATATAAAATTTGTAATTACATAAGTAGATTCTTGAATGTATAAATGAGAAAAGGGAAAAGGTTTTGAATACAATGGTACATGTGAACCATTGTTTAGAATTGTGATTAATATGAATAACATAATGATTGAATAAATGAACCATATTAATGTATGAATGAGACATTAGTTCTCATTATTGTAGAGAGGAGAAGTATTTTAAGTACAATGGTATAAAAGGATAATTAATGTGAATTGTGATCATATAAATGATCAAATGAATGTATGAATTATAGTTGAAATTTATCATGAAATAATGAAGTCATAAAATACAATATATTAATATTTAATGATATTATGTGCCCATGTGTTGCCTAGACATGTGTGTCAGATTGGATAGTTTGGCATGCCAATAGGGTATTGTTTTAGCAGTACTGCGAAAGGCTTTATGCCTGTATTCATAGCTTTATGCCCGTGTTCATGGCTATACGCCCGCATTCATGGCCTTATGCCAACATTCATGGCTTTTATGCCCCACTATGTGTTATCATGGCTTTTTAGCCATACTGACTGTATACGTGGTTGACGTTCTACGTCCCATAGTATGACGGCCTGAGGCAATCGCGGTCCAGTACAACCACTCCATTATCCAGCTTTAGTCACCACATAGGTTACTTGGGCAGTGAAATTTATTGAAATAAGTTAAGAATAATAGTAATAAAAAAAATAAAAAAAAATATTAGAAATTAAATAAATGAGTAAGATACCCTAAAATAAATTAGAATAGTTATTTATTAGAAAGAATCGAAATGAACTGGACCGATATCAAAATTTACTTATTATGAAATAATCTGAGACAACCTAGAAAGTATTGAGGAAATGCTAAAAGATTAGCAAAGAAAATTATAACACACATAAATATTGCAAATGTGACTTGCATGATAATATAAGCATATATTTATTATTTTTAGATCATTTTTCTTTGTACATTATTATCAGACATTGGCGAAATAAACACTTCCAAAGAAGACTAAATTACGATAAAACATATTAAATTTTAAAAACCGCATGTGAAGTATAAAAAAATCTTAATTATTTAAATTATGTTTTATTTCTATCTTTATTTGTATATTATTTCCTGGTTATATTATTGCACCACTAAGCAAAGAATGCTTAGCGCGATGGAATTGTTTCTCGCAAGGTGCATCAAGTTAAAGCCCAAAGAAATACTAAACAGAGATTTTGAGATTCGATTCGCAGAGCTGCTCAAGGATGTCACCTCTTCAGCAATGCATGTAGATAGTGCTCACATTAAGCATATCATGTATTTTGTGTATGTTATTTATTTCTTATATTGTAATGTAAATTAGCAAATTGTAATTAATTTGTATATCATGTAAATCAATGACCTATTTAATTATTGCATATGATGTAAATTAATGCAAATTTGAGAATTTTGCTATAAGAATGGAGCATGAATGAATTTGTACAAATGAGTATAGATTTGAATTACATAATGATTTTTCAAATGATGATATGAGTGTGGAAATGATTATGAAATTAAAATGTATGGATAAGATTTTATTTTAGAAATATTGTTGAATTTCAAACAGGTGAATATTGAAATACGCCAAACGATAATAAAATAGGAGAAACTCCGCTGGTTTCTCTGTTGAAAAATAATTGATATTAAATTAAATGAATTCAAAATTATTTAAGAAAAATAAGGTAAGATAAGTTAGGGTGCTCCGGCACCGATTGTAGCATGCCTTGCTCGGCTACATTGTAGCCGGGTGAGGGGTGTTACAGTATTTTTAATGCTTGCTTCATTAAAGTTTGTGTGGATGTTATGGGTAGTTGAATTGTGGAAAGATTTTTGAGGTTTGATGTTTAAAGGGAGAGGTATATTTTTGGCAGCCATGGAAACTCCTAGAGGAAAGTTTATTCTTGCTTGTAAATGGTGGATTAAAGGATTGATTAAATGTTTATGTGTGTAGGAATTAATTTGGGTGTTGTATACTTAGTATATGTGAATGTGTATTTGAAATTGGAAGCTTGGAAATTAATGGAATGTAATGTATGAATCAGTAGCTTGGTTTAGTGAACCATAAAGATATTATTTCATGTTTGGTTTATGAAATATTAATATTAAATTGTGATAGTTGTTATGCCAGCTTGGGTATATGTGTAATGGTGTGAGGTTGGACATGTAAATGAGCATGAATAGGTGGTTAAATTGTTCTAATTGAGTTTGAAAAATTCTGCACTTTATGGTGTATGTTGAATGTGATTATAAGCTACCAAAATGATCAACAATATGTGGTAAAATATGTTTAGGTTATGGTACAAACCAGAATGGGCATGAATGTGAAGTTTGGTAAGTGTTAATGGTGACTTTTGATGAGTATGAACAAAATATAATAGGGCAGTTTGTGTTTTGAGCTTAAAACCTTATGTGTGGCTCCAATTGATATGAGACCAATTGAAGGTGAAACTAGGCACAAAATGTTCTAACTTTCATGAAGGAAGCTTTCCAAAATTCTGATTGTAAGGTAACTTGAAAAATGACCAAATCCGGATTAGTGCAATTAAGGCCTGAAAATTGACCAATTGGGCAGCAATTAGTGTTTAGGCCATAACTCACTCCAAACATGTCCAATTAACCTAAAATATTGACCATGAATAGTTAAGACCTATATCTACAAGTTTTATGAAGACACCAAAGCCCATAAATGACCATAAGTAAGTCAAAAAGCTTGCACAAATTCGGGTCAAAACTGGCCGGACCAAAATTGACCTAAAATGAACTAAAGTGACCAATTTTGATGCATTTTGACCAAAGAATGTTACACCCTACCCTCCTCAGAAGGCATAACATGATCCCGTAGTATACCTAATGAATTACCAACTTCGCTTCATCGATAACCCATTAAATACACTACAAGGGATTTTAAAACTTTTCTTACTTCTTTTTACAAAGGTGAGCACAATTTATAGGTGTTAAAAACCTTTTGAATCAAGTGAAACAACTAACACATTTGGACTATTAGTGATTTCAGAAAATTTTGGCAGAGTTCCATCTAAATTTTTGGATAAAACAGCTTCTTCAAAACCTGTAAAAAGCACTTCAATATTTTTCTCAATCTCAAACGCCAACATAACTCAACATAATAAATTGTTCACCTCCAACCCACAATAATTTTTCAAAGACTGAGATAAAAGAAATATAGTACAATTTTTACAAGTCAAAATACTCATAATTTACTTTGCAACTTCAATGTACAATTTTAATTTACAATCGCCAAAACTAAGAACAATATATACATACAGTGAACATACATTACAAGATAAAAATGCAAAATGTGGTATACTCAATATACCCGATGATCTCTCACGAATGCACTAGCACTTATTCTCACGCCTCTATCCGTCTGCCTACCAAGAATAAAGAATGGAAAGCTATCAAACAATGTCTCAGTGGTGCACAACATTAACCAAATACAACTTTAAATCACAGTTCATAAATCATATAAATGATAGATTCATAAAACCATAGTTAAATTTAAGACAATGAATGTCATAAGGAATTTAACACTATATCACAATAAATCTCAAGAATAAAAACATAGTTAAATTCAAAAGAAAAACAAAGTCAATAAGAATATAAACTCTATTTCAAAAATTATCAAGCTCATAATAACACAATTTAGTCAAATAATTTATGAACACAAAGGTTGCCAATTCATACACAACTTAAGCCATGACACAAAATTTCCGATCAATGCCGTGTTGTACACCACGACAAAGCAATCACAACCCCACTAATCGAAATCAATGAGGAAGGGAGCTAGCTATATAATGAGTACTCATCCGATCACCTCAACCGTAAACCGTAGAGGGATAAAAATAAACGATCACGACTCCATAAATGGAGAAGGAAAATAAACGATCACAACCCCATAAATGGAGAAGGAATGATATGATATCACATGCTAAGTGTGAACAAAAAATCAATTCCAAACATTTTATTCAAATGATTCGTGACAATCCAATAAATTTCTAAAGTCATAAATTCATTCACAAAATGGCAACACAATTCATAATTAACTTCAAATTTTCACAAATCACACTAAATCAATTTTTCCACAGTTTCAAACTGTTTACAATGCTTTTCAAGCAATAAGTACCCATTCATACACATTTCCATAGTTGAAAACAATAATATACAAATAGTCATAATTTATTTCAATTGAAAAATTTAAAAGAAATAACTGTTATGCACAAACCTCTGATAACTGTCTCCTGGCCTTGACTCAATATTTCCTTCCCTTTCTCGAGTCTTTATAATCGAGAAACACAATTTGAAGTGTTTCAAGATCATTTAAACTGCCTCTAACGATAATGCTTGATAATTAATTCATCGAATTTAATATTTGCTTAGTCAACCTAATATGTCACCTCGATGCATTCTAGGTAAATTAGGTTTTAATATTATTAATATGTCACATTCGATAGTATTTTAGAGTTGGTACATGTTACCAAGTTCATTTCCGTGTATACTGCATTTTCTTGCAATTTGCTTGATTCCGGGATACTAGTTTGACCTAGCCAGACGACCTAGTTCCCTAAGTTTTCGGGTTTCGGTCAAAACTACAAACTTGTAGGTCTATGTCTTATGGAACGCCGGCCAAAATTTCAGGTCATTCTGAGTCATGTAGACCAAGTTATGGTCATTTTACTATTGCTGGTCAAATTGCATCAAAATTGGTCACTTTAGGTCATTTTAGGTCAATTTTGGTTCGGCCAGTTTTTGGACCCGAACTTGTGCAAGCTGTTTGACTTGCTTATGGTCATTTCTGGGCTTTGGTGTCTTCATAAGACTTGTAGATATAGGTCTTCATGGTCAAATTTTCAGGTCAATTGGACCTATTTTGAGTGAGTTATGGCCTAAACACTAACTGCTGCCCAAATGGTCAATTTTCAGGCCTCAATTGCACTTAATCCGGATTTGGTCATTTTTCAAGCTACCTTGCAAGCAGAATTTTGGTAAGCTTTCTTCATGAAAGTTGGCACATTTTGTGCCTAGTTTCACCTCCAATTGGTCTCATACCAATTGAAGCCACACACTTAAAGTTATAAGCCTAAAACACAAACTGTCTTATTGCATTTTTTTCATACACATCAAGGATCACTCCTAACACTTACCAAACTCAACATTCAAGCTCATTCTGGTTGTACCATAACCTAAACATAATTCACAACATATTATAGGTCATTTTGGCAGCTTACAATTACATTCAATGTGCACCAACAAGTGCAGAATTTTTCAATCCAATTTACAACAATTCAATCACCTATTCATGCTCATTTACATGTCCCACTTCACACCACCATACACACACTCAAACTGCCATAACAACCAACACATTTTAACATCATTATTCCATAAACCAAGCATGAATTCCAGCATTCCTCAAGAGTTAACAAACTGCCACAATGGTACATTTACATTCCATTAATTTCCAAGCTTTAAATTTCATTTCACATTTACATATACTAAGTATACATCACCCAAACAATTTCCTACACAATATACATTTAATGAATCATTTAATTCACCATTTACAAGCACAAATAAACTGCCTTCAAAGTGTTTCCATGGCTGCCAAAAATAAACATCTCCCTTAGAACATCAAACTCCAAAATTCTTTCCACAATTCAAGTACCCATAACATCCGCACAAACTTTAATGAAGCAAGCATCAAAAATACATACTTATCACTTTTGAAATTCTTAAAAACCTCACCAAAACTTAAATTTCTTGCTGCCTAGCTATTGCCCAAGTGGTGTAGACTAACTTTGATGAAGGAACTTAGGAAGAAATTGGCTTACTTCAAGCATGCATGGAGCTTGGCCATGGATGGCCATGGAGGTTCTTCAATGGAGGCTCACGGCTGGTCATTTGAGAGGAGGAAGATGGACTGAATTTCTGTCCAAAATGACTTAATTAAGTGTCCCAAAACATGAGTTAGTGGAGCACTCACTTTAACTTAATGATTAAATATTCCAATTTTCCTAATTTGCACATTTATCTCATTTCCTTCACTATTTACATAATGTACCACCATTTAATTTTTCATGACATTTCTAAAGTGTAATATCATTTATTTTTAATGGACATTTAGGTCACAAGACAACTCAGGGTGTCAAATGACCACAATGCCCCTGTTCGGGTTGCATTCTCGATTTTTCGGTAACACCGGGTTTTGTCCGTTTTTCGATTTCTCACTTTTCTTTGTACTAATTATTTAATTTTTCTTTGATATTTCTAATGATATTTATACTTCAATAGGTGTCTATTTAAGTCCTAAAAATATTTTCCAGGGTTCCCCGCAGTCCAGGACTAGTCAACGGTCCACGCCGTGACTTCCCAGTGCGGTCACCCATCGCTAGGGTTCTCGGCTCGCTTAACTTGATTGCATTTCTTTACTATTATTTTTCCTTTGTTTTTCTTGTATTTTCTTTTCTTGTATTTCATTATTTTCTGTCTCCTCACTCATATTGAAGTGTAGTTCTAGGCATCCTAGCTGTCCTAACAACACTGGTCACCGGAATAGTAGAACGCACTACCGAACTTAGGGTGTTACAAGCAATAGTAAAATGACCATAACTTGGTCTACGTAACTCAGAATGACCTGAAATTTTGCCCCGCATGCAATAAGACATAGATCTACAAGTTTGTAGTTTTGACCGAAACCCGAAAACTGAGGAAACTAGGTCATCCGGCTAGGTCAAACTAGTATCCCTAATCCAAAGAAATTGCAAGAAAATGCAAGATACATGGATATGAGTTTGGTAGCATGTACCAACCCTGAAAGACTATTGAATGTGACATATTAGTAACATTAAAACCTAATTTACCTAGAATGCATCGAGGGTCAACATATTAGGTTGACTAAGCAAATAATAGAATTCAGTGAATTAATTATCAAGCATTATCGTTAGAGCATGCTTTAATTAAGTACTGAAACACCTCAAATTGTGTTTCTCAGTTAGCAAAGACTCAGGGAAAGGGAAGAAAACACTGAGTCAAGGCCAGGAGATAGTTATCAGAGGTTTGTGCACAACAGTTATTTCTTTTAAGTTTTTTTCAATTGAAATAAATTATGACTATTTGTATATTATTGTTTTCAATTATGGAAATGTGTTTGAATGGATGCTTATTGCTTGAAAAGCATTGTAAATGGTTTGAAACTGTGGAAAAATTGATTTAGTGTGATTTGTGAAAATTGAAGTTAATTATGAATTTTGTTGCCATTTTGTGAATGAAATTATGGCTTTGGAAATTTATTGGATTCTCACGAATCATTTTAATAAAATGTTTGGAATTGATTTTGTGTTCACATTTAGCATGACAATATCACATCATTCCTTCTCCATTTACTGGTTGTGATCATTTATTTTTCTCCTCTCTGGTTTACCGCTTGAGGTGATCGGATGAGTACTCATTATATAACTAGCTTCCTTCCTCATTAATTTCGATTAGTGGGGTTGTGATTGCTTTGTCATGGTGTACATCGGGCATTGATCGGAAAATTGTGTCATGGCTTAAGTTATGTATGATTTGGCAACACCGTATTCTTAAATTATTTGACTAGATTGTATTATTATGAGCTTTGATAATTTGTGAAATGGAGTTTAAATTCTTATTGACATTCATTGTGTTTTGAATTTAATTATGTTTTGATTAATGAGATTTATTAGATATCGTGTTAAATTCCGTATGACATTCATGGTCTTGAATTTAACTATGGTTTTACGTATCCATCATTTATATGATTTATGAATTGTGATTTAAAGTTGTAATTGGTTACTGTTGTGTACCACTGAGACATTGCCTCAGCGATAGCTTTTCATTATCACGCAGTAGACAGACGGACAGTATAAAAGAAACTAGGTCGCTAGTGCATTCAGCGAGAGATCATCGGTTATATTGAGTATACCACATTTTGCATTTTGTACTCTAATGTATGTTCATTGTATGTATATATTATTCTTGGTTTTGAGCAGTTGTAAATTAAAATTGTATATTGAAGTTGTAGAATAAATTATGAGTTATTTTGGCTTGTAAAATTTGTACTGTATTTCTTTTATCTTAGTCTTTGAAAAACTATTCGGGATTTGAGTTGAGAAATATATTGTGGTGTTTAACTATTGGAGTTGAGATTGAGAAAAATATTGAAGTGCTTTTTACAGGTTTTCTGAAGAACTGTTTATCCAAAATACAGATGGCACTCAGCCAAAATTTTTACAGAAGTTACTAATAGTCCAAATGTGTTAGCTGTTTCACTTTAATTCAAAAAGGTTTTTAACACCTGTAAATTATGCTCACCACTATAAAAAGAAGTAAGAAAAGTTTGAAAATCCCTTGTAGTGTATTTAATGGGTTATCGAGACGGTTGGTAATTCATTAGGTATACTACGTGATCATGTTATGCCTTATAGATCGTAGGGTGTGACATGTTTAAGTGGTATCGAGCTAGTTTTTAAATTCTATTTCACATGTTATTTGAATATTCTTTCTTCATAGTACGACTGCTCAATATCATTGTTTGATACATACAATATATTACATTATAAATATGCACTAACGGAAGGAAATCTCCTTGTGTTAATTGTTCAGGAGGTCTAAGATCCTCGCATTGACTATGGAAGAGGGTGATCGTTCAGTCGATCAATCTATAGAGGCTGAGGTGCAAGGGGATGCCCCAGCCCTACACAATGTCAGTGGTTCAAAGACACGCCTCGCAGCACTACAGTTCCTGCCTGCTCGCCACAGATGGTCGCAATGTTCCAACAAATGGCTGGTAATGTGCATACTCAAGTCTCAATACAGACACCAGTGGTACAACCATAGTCTCCTGCTAGGCAGTATGACAAATTGATGAAATATGGTGCTACAGAGTTCAAGGGGACAGTAGATCCTCTAGAGGCTGAACAGTGGTTAGAGAGGATGGATAGGGTATTCAAGAAATTGCATTGCACGGAGGAGCTCAGATTTGAATACTCAGTATCTTTGCTACAGGGGGATGCTTATGATTGGTGAAAAACCATTCCCCATAGTCTGGTAGAACCTGCAGTGCTAACATGGAA
The DNA here is from genome assembly GCF_030052815.1 of Hevea brasiliensis. Classification (NCBI taxonomy): domain Eukaryota; kingdom Viridiplantae; phylum Streptophyta; class Magnoliopsida; order Malpighiales; family Euphorbiaceae; genus Hevea; species Hevea brasiliensis. Next base: position 88,170 of record NW_026614821.1, on the reverse strand, counting down.
TGACTTTCTTAGAGAATTCAGACAAAAATATGTCCCCGATGCTTATGTAAACCAGAAGCTGCAAGAGTTTCTAAGTCTGAAACAGGGGACCAGATCAGTGGCTGAGTGTGAAAGAGAATTTTCCCGCCTGAGCCATTATGCAGTAAGTTTACTTGCTACTAGCAGGGAGAGATGCAAGAGGTTTGAAACCGGCTTGAAGCCCAGTATCAGATTGCAAGTGGTCGGATTCAAACACACTAACTTCTTTGAACTTATTTCTCAAGCCCTAGAGTTGGAAAGAATTGAGTCTGAAGCTCCTCCTGAGAAAAAGAAATAAGAGAAGACAGAGAAAGAGGGAAAATCAGTAGAACAGAGTTCTAGTGGTCCTACTGGAAAGAGGAAGAACTATGGGGGACACAGCAGAGGTGGCAAGAAGTCTGGTAGGGGAAGACATTCAGGACAGAAACCTCCTCTATCTGGTCAGCAGAGTACCAGAGGTTCCTACCCTTCCCGCCAATGTGAAAATTGTGGAAGATATCATGGTGGGATATGCTATAAGGTTATTGGAGCCTGTTATAACTGTGGAGGCACAGGACACTTTGCCAAGGACTGCACCAGTAGTCGCAGAGTTGGACCACCTCCTACTACGCAGTATGGCCGGGCCTGCAGCTCACACTAGAAGTTCACAACCGCCCAGCAGAGGTAGAGGCAGGGGTAGAGGCAGCCCAGTAGGCAGCCAAGGCACAGTGAAACATTCAGAGCAAGATAGTGCTCCAGTCAGAATCTATGCAATGAGACAGAGAGAAGAGGCTGAGACATCTGATGTTGTGGCTGGTACCTTCTCAACTTTTAATCAAGATGTGATTGTGTTATTTGATCCGGGTTCTACCATTCTTATGTGAGTGCTAGCATCATTGATTGCATTGCTGTTCCATGTACAAAAATGGACTTTGAGGTGCTAGTAACAAGTCCGCTAAGACAGGAGGTCAGGGTTAATAGAATGTATAGAGATTGTCCTTTGGTGATCCAAGGACACACTTTTCTGTCTGATTTCATTGAAATGCCCTTTAGAGATTATGATATCATCTTGGGCATGGATTGGTTAGCCAGGCATCATGCCATGATTGACTGTAGGCTGAAGATAGTCACATTTGGTCTCCCTCAGTACAGTGATGTGGTAATACATGGGGAGAGGCAGCTATTGCCATCAAACATCATTTTGGCTACACTAGCCAGAAAAATGATCAGAAAGGGGTGTGAAGCATACTTGGCACATGTGGTAGACACCCAAGTGGGGAGTCCAGCATTGAAAGACATACCTACAGTACATAACTTTCTAGATGTGTTTCCTGATGAATTGCTAGGATTACCTTCGGAAAGAGAAGTGCAGTTTGAAATTATTGTTATGCCTGGTGTGGATCCAATCTCCATAACACCATACAGAATGGCACCAGCAGAGTTGAAGGAGTTAAAGATACAGTTGCAAGAACTACTTGAAAAGGGCTTCATCTGCCCTAGTGTGTCACCTTAGGGAGCACCAGTGTTGTTTATTAAGAAGAAGGATGGTAGTTTCTGCTTATGTATAGATTACCGATAGTTGAATAAGGTGACAATAAAGAACAGATATCCATTGCTCAGAACACTCCTCACTGACTACAAAGCAGCCGAGCAAGGCAGCAATCGGTGCCTTCAAGCACCCTAACTTATCTTACTTTATTTTTTTAAATAATTTTAAACTCGCTTAATTTAATATTAATTATTTTTCGACGAAGAAACCAAAGGGAGTTTCCCTATTTTATTATCGCTTATGATTTCAATATTCACCTGTTTGAAATTCAACAATATTTTAAAATAAAAAAAAATCTCATCCATGCTAATCATAATTATCTCATCAATCATTCTCATAGTTTTCTCATATTTCAAATCTCACCATACATTTTAATTTCATAATCATTTCCATATTCATATCATCATTTGAAAAGAAATCATTATGTAATTCAAATCTATACTCATTTGTACAAATTCAGTCATGCTCCATTCTTATAGCAAAATTTTCAAATTTGCATTAATTTACATCATTTGCAATAAATTAATAAATCTTAATTATTTAAATTATATTTTATTTCTATCTTTATTTATTTGGTATCAGAGTCGACTCCTCTAGTACGGTGTGTGGTGCGAGGACTCACCAAAGTAAAGTCGTGGGCTTGTCACGACCTGTGGATGGGGTTGGGACGTGCTTGTTCAACCAAATACGACCGGGTGGAAACTTCGTGTCCCACATTAGAAACGGAAGAAAAGATTTGGGCCATATAAGTGGGAGCCTTCCTCACCGGTCGGGCGCGCTTTGGGAATGAAACCTCCCAAGGGACAACTGTGAGGCCCATGGGCCAAAGCGACAATACTAATCGGAGAAGGATCGGGATGTTACACTCGCATTGATGATCCGCTTGATCGCTTGAAGGGTGCAACAGATTCTCCAAAACCGATTTGGCGATCCGTTATTATCGCTGAAGGTGCAAGAGCAGAGTATTCCAAAATCGCCGTAACTCGGTATGGCCACTATGAGTCTCTAGTAATGCCATTCGGTTAACTAATGCTCTACCGCTTATGGATCTGATGAACACTATCTTCAGACCATATCTCGATCAATTTGTGGTGGTGTTTATTGATGACATTTTGATATACTCGAGGAATGCAGAGGAGCATGACAAACATCTGTGGATTGTACTGCAGACTTTAAGGGAGAAACAGCTATACGCCAAATTGTCGAAATCTAAATTTTAGCTGAAAGAAATCTCCTTTTTGGGCCATGTTGTGTCAGCTGAAGGGATCAAGGTAGATTCCAAAGAAGGTAAAAGCTATCATTAATTGGAAACCGCCAGAACATCACGTAAATTTGCGCTCGGGTTTAGCTGGATATTATCGTCAGTTTGTGAAACGGTTTTCTATGTTATCTTCTCCACTGACCAAGATGCTTCGGAAAGATGTGAAATTTTAGTCGACAGATAAATGCCAACCAAGTTTTGATGAGTTGAAGAGGTGTTTAACTGAAGCTCCAGTCCTCACTTTACCTACTCCGTAAAGAATACACGCTTATAGTGATGCTTCTCACAATGGGTTAGGCTGCATCGATGCAAGATTGGAATGTCATTGCTTATGCATCACGCCAAATTAAACCGCATGAGAGGAACTACCCAACACATGATCCGAGCTAACAGCTATTGTTTTTGCTCAAGATCCGAGACACTATTTGTATGGGGAAAAATGCTACATTTACACAGATCACAAAAGCTTGAAGTACTTAGGCACCTAGAAGGAATTGAATTTGAGGCAGAGGAGATGGTTAGAACTGATTAAAGACTCTGATTGCTTAATAGACTATCAGCCAGGGAAAGCAAAAGTGGTGGCTGACGCCTCAAGTCGCAAGACTATGGCAAGTCTCAGAGTTTCTCCTTTGTCCATGGTATATGAATTGAAAGCACAGCATGCCAGTTTAGAGATTGATGATGAGGGACAGACAGTAGTTGCATGGCATGTACAGCCAGTGTTGATTGATCAGATCAGAATGGCTACTCAGAGTGATGATAAATATCAAAAGCTACTGAAAGAAGTCCAGCAAGGCAAGAAACCTGAATTTTCTGTGAAAGATGATGGCTTATTGCTACATCAGGGCAGAATGTGCATTCCTAATGATGCTGAATTAAGACAGATCATTATGAAGGAAGCACATGACTCTTCTTTTGCTATGTACCCTGGTGGAACTAAAATGTACAGAGGGCTGAAAGAGCATTACTGGTGGATGGGTATGAAGAGAGATATAGCTGAATTTGTTTCCAAATGCCTAACTTGTCAGCAAGTAAAGGCAGAACATCAAGTTCCAGCTGGTTTGTTACATCCTTTGCCAGTACCAGAGTGGAAATGGGAACGAATAACTATGGATTTTGTTACAGGAGTTTCAAGAACACAGAATAATCATGATGCAGTATGGGTTATAGTTGATAGATTGACCAAGTCTGCTCACTTTTTGCTAGTTCGGATGGACTATAGCCTGGAAAGATTGGCCAGATTGCATATATATGAGATTGTAAAACTACATGGAGTGCCAGTATCAATTGTGTCTAACAGAGATCCTAGGTTTACTTCTAGATTCTGGGGTAGTCTTCAGAGAGCCCTAGGAACTAGATTGAACTTTAGCACAGCATTCCACTCACAGATAGATGGCCAGTTTGAAAGGATAATTCAGATATTGGAGGATATGCTACGGGTTTGTGTGATTGAGTTTGAAGGTAGTTGGGATACACACTTGCCTTTGATTAAGTTTGCTTATAACAATAGCTATCAATCAAGCATTGGGATGCCTCCATATGAAGCTTTGTATGGCAGAGAGTGCAGAACTCCCTTATGTTGGGATGAAGTAGGTGAAAGGAAGATGATTAGGCCAGAAATTGTTCACAGATGTAAGAAAAGATTAGATTGATCAGAGATAGACTCAAGGCTGCATCAGACCGTCAGAAATCCTATGTTGATATGAAGAGAAGAGATATTGAATATGCAGTGGGTGATAAGGTATTCCTCAAAGTTTCTCCTTGGAAGATGATTATGAGATTTGGCAGAAAGGGGAAACTGAGTCCTCGTTTCATTGGACCATATGAGGTTCTGGAAAGAGTGGGTCCTTTGGCATATCGGTTGGCATTACCTCCGGAGATAGCAAGGATACATAGACTCTTCCATGAGTCCATGTTAAGGAGGTACAGAACAGAACCAACTCATGTAATATTAGTTGAAGAGATTGAGGAAAATCCAGACATCTCATATGAGGAAAAACCTATAGAAATTCTGACTTATGAGGTGAAGCAAATTGAGGAACAAACAAATACACTGGTTAAAGTGTCAGGAACCATCATTCAGCTGTGAAGCTACTTGGTAATGTGAAGAGGATATGAGGAGACAACACCCACAGCTATTCAGAGACTAATGCCAGGTAAAATTTCGAGACCAAATTTATTTTAAGGGGGGGAGAATTGTAAGACCCCTATGTTCGGTAGTGCGTTCTATTGTTCCGGTGACTAGTGTTGTCACACCCTACTCCCTTGTAAGATGCAACATGATCCCATAGTACACCAAATGAATTACCGTACTTCGCCTACCGATAATCCATTAAATATACTACAAGGGATTTTAAAACGATTTTCATGAAATTTAAATCATCGATTAAAATCTGGAGTTATAAATTTTTTTTTTTTAAATTTTGGCAAAGTGCCGGTTGTATTTTGAGAAAACAGTTCTTCAAAACCTGCAAAGCACACACTCCCAATATGTTTTCTCAAATACAACTTCAGTAACTTCATTTGAACCCATAATTCAAATCTCAATAATCAAATCAATCTCTTCATAAAAGAAACATTTCATTGATTACAAGACGCAAAATTAATATTACAAAACTATTCAGATAAATGAAATCCCAAATTTACATTTACAATAATTTACATTTAATTACATACCAAAATATTTTACAAGAGTTTTCATACAACTGCTCAAATAATTTACATACATATTATTACATGCATACATCAAAACCTATATACATGGGTATACCTATGATATACCCGAGCCGATCCAATGTGTCTTCAAAGAAACTTACTCATCGCTTCTATGCTCTTCTTACTCGTGATAAAGATACAAAGCTATCACGAGTGGTGAACCTGGTGCACAACTATAATTTAAAACATAGTACAATATACATTGACAAAATTTACAAAGAAATAATTTGGAAATCAATACTCATCAAATTCCAAAACTCAAAATATTCATTGCCAATAATGTAAATCATTTGTATGAAATGACTTTGATCACGAAATTCAATTTATCAAATCATGACTAACCATTTAAGGTAGTTCCAACAAAATCAATTATACATAAGTCATAATCAAATCACAATTCTTTACTATTCAAAAACATTTTATGTCTAAAAACCATGTTGTATCTCAAAATCACGTTGTATCTCAAAACCATGCTATATCTCAAAAATCATGTTGTTTCTCAAAAATCATTCTTTATCTCACTAACTATACAAGACTAATCCGAAGGGCCATATTCGAGTGATTCTAACTCCTATGGTCGGGAGGTCGAATCAGATTCTAACTCCCTATGGCCTGGGAGGTCGAATCATCGTACAAGATACATCATAATAATGAATCTTCTGCAAGGGCCATAACGATAAAAAACTTAGATCTAACCTCAAATCAGAGGAAAATCTAAGCCTGTGCACGTACCATGGTAATCAAAACACAACTATCTCCATTGTCTTCTCAACAAATGAGAGAGACGGGTAATAACCTAGTCAAACATCTATAGTGAGATATAAAACAATATCACAATCCTTTTAGTGAGCATAAATCACAATATAATTCGATTCAAATTCAATTCTAATATCCAATAATTTTTTTTATGCTCACCACAATTCAAATCATAAATTTGCATTTTTCCATGCAAACTGCCCATCATAATTCAAAACATGTTCTATCACAATTTTTTAAAACATAATTTATTTAATTCATAACAATGCTTAATACTTGTGGAAATACCATTTCACAAAGCTAAATTCATACATACTATAACAATTTCAATAATCATTGAATTAAATCCAATGCTTGTTAAACATAATACATAAAAAAAAATATGTCTTCTAATCATATGAAATATTCAAAACAAAATCAATTAAAAACTAGTTGTGCACAAACCTCGATAATCGTTTTGGCTCGACTCAAGGCTTCCTTCCTATTCCCTGAGTCTTTGCTAACTGAGAAACACAATTTGAAGTGTTTCAGTACTTATTTAAACTGTCTCTAACGATAATGCTTGATAAGTAATTCACTGAATTCTATTATTTGCTTAGTCAACCTAATATGTCGAATTCTCGATGAATTCTAGGTAATTTAGGTTTTAATGTTACTAATATGTCACATTCAATAGTCTTTTAGGGTTGGTACATGTTACCAAATTCATTTCCATGTATATTGCGTTTTCTTGCAATTTGCTGGATTCCGGGATACTAGTTTGACCTAGCTGGACGACCTAGTTCCTCTGCTGGTTTCGGTCTAAACTACAACCTTGTTGATCTATGTCTTATGGAACGCGGGGCAAAATTTCAGGTCATTCTGAGTTATGTAGACCAAGTTATGGTCATTTTACTATTGCTGGTCAAAATGCAACAAAATTGGTCACTTTAAGTCATTTTAGGTCATTTTAGGTTCGGCCAGTTTTTGGACCCTAAATTGTGCAAGCTATTTGACTTGCTTATGTTCATTTCTTGGCTTTGGTGTCTTCATAAGACTTGTAGATATAGGTCTTAACTATTCATGGGCAAAATTTCAGGTCAATTGGACCTGTTTTGAGTGAGTTATGGCCTAAACACTAACTGCTGCCCAAATGGTCAGTTTTCAGGCCTCAAATGCACTAATCCGGATTTGGTCATTTTTCAAGTTACCTTACAAGCAGAATTTTGGTAAGCTTCCTTCATGAAAGTTGGCACATTTAGTGCCTAGTTTCACCTCCAATTAGTCTCATACCAAATGGAGCCACACACTTAAGGTTCTAGGTCCAAAACATAAACTGCCCTATTGCATTTTGTTCATTACTCATCAAAGGACACTTTTAACAATTACCAAACTACACATTGATGCTAATTCTAGTTTGTACCATAACCTAAACATAATTCACAACATATTGTTGGTCATTTTGGCAGCTTACAATCACCCTCAATATGCACCATTTAGTACAGAATTTTTCAAGCTCAAATTATAACAATTCAATCACCAAACCTAGCTCATTTACATGTCCAACCTCACACCATCATACATATACCCAAGCTGCCATAACAACTATCACAATTCAACATTAATATTCTATAAACCAAATATGAAATAACATTTTTATGGTTCACCAAATCAAGCTGCCGATTCATACATTACAGTCCATTAATTTTCAAGCTTCCAAATTCAAGTACACATTCACATATACTAAGTATACATCACCCAAATTAATTCCTACACACATAAACATTTAATCAACCCTTTAATCTACCATTTACAAGCAAGAATAAATTGTCCTCAAGGAGTTTTCATGGCTTCCAAAAATACACCTTTCCCTCTAAACAACAAACCTCAAAATTCTTTCCACAATTCAAGTACCCATAACCTCCTCACAAACTTTAATGAAGCAATAACCAAAAACACAAACTTACCACTTTGGAAACTCTTCAAAACCTCTCCAAAACTTGGTCTTCTTGCTGCCTATCTACTGCCCATGGTGTGGTGGTCAAGTTTAATGAAGAAACCTTAACCATTGGGAGCTTGGATCATGGATGCATGGAGGTTAGAGCTTGGACGGCCATGGGAGAGTTTGGGAGCTTTTTGGTTTAGCCATGGGAAGAATTTGAGGAAGAATAAGGTTTGCAGAAGTTAGTGGAGAGTGACCGAATTTTTATTGATTTTCGACGTGTTTAGTGGTCCACTAATGTAAGAATATTTTTACTTTAATTAAACTTTCAATTATTCAACATTAAACCCCTTTTCTTTCACTATTTAAATTATGGACCACCATTTTAATTTTCATGGTATTTTCAAAGTTTAATATCATTTATTTTTAATGTACATTTAGGTCATAAGGCCACTCGAGATGTCAAATGACCACAATGCCCCTGTTCGGGTTGCATTCCCTATTTTTTGGTAACACCGGGTTTTGTCCGTTTTTCGATTTCTCACTTTTCTTTGTACTAATTAATTAATTTTTCTTTGATATTTCTAATGGTATTTATGCTTAAATAGATGTATATATAAGTCCTAAAAATATTTTCCAGTGGTTCCCACGTCCAGTATTAGTCAACGATCCACGCCGCGATTTCCTAGTGCGGTCACCCATCGCTAGGGTTCTCGGCTCGTTTAACTTGGTTACATTTTATTGCTATTATTTTTCCTTTGTTTTTCTTGTATTTTCTATTCTTGTATTTCATTATTTTATGTCTCCTCACACATATCGGTGTAGTTCTAGGCATCCTAGCTGTCCCATACAACGCTGGTCATAGGAACAAGAGAACGCACTACCAACATAGGGTGTTACAATTCTCCCCTTAAAATAAATTTCATCTCAAAATTTTACTCGACATTAGTCTCTCGAACACTGTGGGTGCTGTCTCTCATATCTTCTTCACGCTCCCAAGTAGCTTCCTCGGCTCGAATGATGGTTCCACAAAGACTTTAACCAGTGTGTATCTGCTTATTCCTCACCGCTTCACCTCATAAACCGAAATTTCTATGGGTTCTTCCTCATAGGAGAGATCTGGATTTACCTCAATCTCTTCAACCGATAGCACATGAGATGCGTCTGATCTGCACTCTCCTTAACATGGACACATGGAAGACACTGTATCCTTGCTAGCTCCAAGGTAATCCCAACCGATATGCCAAAGGACCCACTCTTTCCGTAACCTCATATGGTCTAATGAAACGAGGACTCGCTTCTTTCTCGCCAAATCTCATAATCCTCTTCCAAGGATCTCTCAAGACTACCCTAATCTAGAAGTGAACCTAGGATCTCACCGATACAATCAATACTGCACTCCATGCAATTTTACAATCTCATTTATGTACACCGCCAATTTCGCTGGCTATAGTCCATCCGAATCGCAAAAAGTGAGCAAACTTGGTTAGTCTATCAACTATAACCCATCGCATCATGACTATTCTGTGTCCTCGGAAGTCTCATCACAAAATCTATAGTTATCCGTTCCCTTATAGTGTTTCATAGGGTGCCACTTGTATGCTAGCTCGATACTTATTATTGTATACAAATTCTGTTAGTAGAAGGTATCTGTCCCATCTTCCCTCGGATTCAATGACACAAGTTCTCAGTATATTCTTGAGGGCTTATTACATTTTACATGTTATTATTATCATTTCATTTCATTATTTATAGAAACTCAATGAGTTTCAAAATTTACATGAATCACTTGTTTCGACTGTCCATCCGTCTGAGGATGATAAGTCGTACTGATATCTCTAAGCTTATAGCAATTATCGTGGTATGTGTAATTCACATTAATGTAACCGAGTCATCGACTCTAGCTACCTTACAAGTGCAAATGCTTGATAGGCTAGTTCTAAAGTTTTAAATTTCTGACTAAAATTTTCACATTTATTTCCAGTAATAGTACTTTATTCGGGTGCAACTGTATCAATTTATAGATTAATTACAAATATTCTTAATTTATTGTACCACGAGGAAGCACGTAGCTCTACACAATAATCCCATGCCTGCATCGTAATCGCACTTACAATACAAACATCGAGAACATTACATAGTCACTACGTTATAACCTCATAGACTAGGTTTTCTAACATCTTATCTTTCTCGAATCCACTAATATCCTAAACTGATTCTGATTACAATATTCGTTAATAATTACTAATAGTAACATCTTTGCCCTCATCTAGAGCAATTCTATTACTATAACTTACTTTGACGTCCTCTTGCCTTACATTAAGTAGGCTCGCCAATTAGCTTTATAATTTATGGTGTGTTAGAAAATACTTTTCACCGATAAACTCTTTCAAAACCTATTTCACTTATTATCACAATCCTTATCTTAAAGGACTAATCAGTAATGCATCAAAATTTATTCCTCAGAAAGGAATAAAACATAACATATAATTCTAACACTAATATAAAAGTATTTAGACTGTGTCAAACAATACATAAACGAAGAGTGCCATCCTTCTTCTTAACAAACAATACCAAGCTCCCATGGTGACACACTAGGGCGGATGAAGCCCTTTTCAAGTAGTTCTTGCAATCGCATCTTCAACTCCTTCAACTCGTTGGTGCCATTCTATATGGTGTAAGGGAGATTGGATCCACAACAAGCAAAACATTAATTTCAAATTGCACCTCTCTTTCCGAGGTAATCCCGAAATTCATCAGAAACACATCCGAAAGTCATATGTCAGAGGGATGTCCTCAATATCGACTCCCACTTGGGTGTCTACCACATGTGCCAAGTATGCTTCACACCCCTTTCTAATAATTTTTCTGGCTAGTGCAGCCGAAATGACATTTGATGGCAATAGCTGCCTCTCCCCATGTATTACCACATCACTGTACTGAGGGAGACCAAAAGTGAATGTCTTCAATCTACAGTCAATCATAGCGTGATGCCTGGCTAACCAATCCATGCCCAAGATGATATCATAATCTCTGAAGGGCATTTCAATGAGATCAAATAGAAAAGTGTGTCCTTGGATCACCAAAGGACAATCCCTATACATTCTATTAACTCTGACCTCTTGTCCTAACGGACTTGTTACTAGCACCTCAAAGTCTATTTTTGTACATGGAACAACAATGCAATCAATGGTGCTAGCACTCACATGAGAATGGGTAGAACCCGAATCAAATAACACAAACACATCTTGGTTAAAAGTTGAGAAGGTACCAGCCACAACATCAGATGTCTCGGCCTCTTCTCTCTGTCTTGCTCTGATTGTTTCACAGTGCCTTGGCGTCACTGGGTTACCTCTACCCTCGTCTCTACCTCTACTAGGTGGTTGTGAACCTCCGTGATGTGGCTCAACTAACCCTTCAGCAGTAGTAGAAGGTGGTCTAACTCTACGGGCACTGGTGTAGTCCTTGGCAAAGTGTCCTATGCCTCCATAGTTATAACAGGCTCCTATGGCCTTGTAGCATATCCCACCATGATTTCTACCACAAGTTTCAGACAGGTGGAGGGTAGGAACTTCTAGTTGTTCAACGACTAGACCTTGGTGGTCTCTACCTTAATGATCTACCTCTCTTATATCCCTGAGCTTGGGGCTCCTCAAATTCTTTTCTCTTCCTCAAATTATTGCTTGAGCTCTAACCCATAGGTTTCTCCCTCTTCTCTATTTCATATTGCCCTTGTAGGGGTTGGGTCTGTACTTAGGCTTGAGTTGATAGATTATCAGCCATTTGTTGAAAGAAAGTGGCCATTTGCTGGGCCATTTGTGCAGTAATTTGTACCAGAAACTGGTATACTGCCTTCAACACTTTGTGGAGTTGGGGCCTCAACTTGTACTTCTACCATCACGGACTGTTCTATTGTCTCATTCTTCTCTTCCATATCTTTTCACAAGAATTTCTATTCCTGTACAACCAACATAAGGAGATTCCTCTCCATCAGTTCATATTTATGATGTAAATGTACTCTATGTATCAAACATTTGAGCAGTTGTAGTTACCGACAAAAAGATTTCAAATTCACAGTTCGAAATTTACTTTAAAACCATTGCTCTGATACCACTAAACATGTCACACCCTACTCCCTTGTAAGATGTAACATGATCCCGTAGTACACCTAATGAATTACCGTACTTCGCCTACCGATAATTCATTAAATATACTACAAGGGATTTTAAAACGATTTTCATAAAATTTAAATCATCGATTAAAATCTGGTGTTATAAAACTTTTTTTCTAAAATTTCGGCAAAGTACCGGTTGTATTTTGAGAAAACAGTTCTTCAAAACTTGCAAAGCACACACTCCCAATATGTTTTCTCAAATACAACTTCAATAACTTCATTTGAACCCATAATTCAAATCTCAATAATCAAATCAATCTCTTCATAAAAGAAACATTTCATTGATTACAAGACGCAAAATTAATATTACAAAACTATTCAGATAAATGAAATCCCAAATTTACATTTACAATAATTTACATTTAATTACATACCAAAATATTTTACAAGAGTTTTTATATAATCGCCAAATAATTTACATACATATTATTACATGCATACATCAAAACCTATGTACATGGGTATACCTATGATATACCCGAGCCGATCTCAATGTGTCTTCAAAGAAACTTACTCATTGCTCTATGCTCTTCTTACTCGCGACAACATACAAAGCTATTCGAGTGGTGAACCTGGGTGCACAACTATAATTTAAAACATAGTACAATATACATTGACAAAATTTACAAAGAAATAATTTGGAAATCAATACTCATCAAAGTCCAAAACTCAAACTATTCATTGCCAATAATGTAAATCATTTGTATGAAATGACTTTGATCACGAAATTCAATTTATCAAATCATGACTAACCATTTAAGGTAGTTCCAACAAAATCAATTATACATAAATCATAATTGAAATCACAATTCTTTACTATTGAAAAACATTTTGTGTCTCAAAAACCATGTTGTATCTCAAAAATCACGTCAGATCTCAAAACCATGTCAGATCTCAAAAATCATGTTGTATCTCAAAAATTATTCTTTATCTCACTAACTATGCAAGACTAATCCGAAAGGGCCATATTCGAAGTGATTCTAACTCCCTATGCTCGGGGAGGTCGAATCAGATTCTAACTCCCTATGGTCGAGGAGGTTGAATCATCGTGCACAGTACACATCACAATAATGAATCTTCCACAAGGGCCATAACGATAAAAAACTTAGATCTAACCTCAAATCAGAGGAAAATCTAAGCCTGTGCACGTACCATGGTAATCAAAACACAACTATCTCCATTGTCTTCTCAACAAATGAGAGAGATGTGTAATAGCCTAGTCAAACATCTATAGTGAGATATAAAACACTATCACAATCCTTTTAGTGAGCATAAATCACAATATAATTTGATTCAAATTCAATTCCAATATCCAATAATTTTTTTTTATGCTCATCACAATTCAAATCATAAATTTGCATTTTTCCATGCAAACTGCCGATCATAATTCAAAACATGTTCTATCACAATTTTCCAAAACATAAATTATTCAATTTATAACAATGCTTAATACTTGTGGAAATACCATTTCACAAAGCTAAATTCATACATACTATAACAATTTCAATAATCATTGAATTAAATCCAATGCTTGTTAAACATAATACATAAGAAAAATATGTCATTTAATCATATGAAATATTCAAAACAAAATCAGTTAAAAACTAGTTGTGCACAAACCTCTGATAACCGTCTCTTGGCTCTGACTCGGTGTTTCCTTCCCATTCCCTGAGTCTTTGCTAACTGAGAAACACAATTTGAAGTGTTTCAGTACTTATTTAAACTGTCTATAACGATAATGCTTGATAAGTAATTCACTGAATTCTATTATTTTCTTAGACAACCTAATATGTCGACTCTCGATGCATTCTAGGTAATTTAGGTTTTAATGTTACTAATATGTCACATTCAATAGTCTTTTAGGGTTGGTACATGTTACCAAATTCATTTCCATGTATATTGCGTTTTCATGCAATTTGCTGGATTCCGAGATACTAGTTTGACCTAGCTGGACGACCTAGTTTCCTCGGTTTTCGGGTTTTGGTCTAAAATACAAACTTGTAGATCTATGTCTTATGGAATGCGGAGCAAAATTTCAGGTCATTCTGAGTTATGTAGACCAAATTATGGTCATTTTACTATTGCTGGTCAAAATGCATCAAAATTAGTCACTTTAAGTCATTCTAGGTCATTTTAGATTCGGCCAGTTTTTGGACCCGAAATTGTGCAAGCTATTTGACTTGCTTATGGTCATTTCTGGGCTTTGGTGTCTTCATAAGACTTGTAGATATAGGTCTTAACTATTCATGGTCAAAATTTCAGGTCAATTGGACCTGGTTTGAGTGATTTATGGCCTAAACACTAATTGCTGCCCAAATGGTCAGTTTTCAGGCCTCAAATGCACTAATCCGGATTTGGTCATTTTTCAAGTTACCTTACAAGCAGAATTTTGGTAAGCTTCCTTCATGAAAGTTGGCACATTTTGTGCCTAGTTTCACCTCCAATTGGTCTCATACCAATTGGAGCCACACACTTAAGGTTCTAGGTCTAAAACATAAACTGCCCTATTACATTTTGTTCATTACTCATCAAAGGACACTTTTAACAATAACCAAACTACACATTGATGCCAATTCTGGTTTGTACCATAACCTAAACATAATTCAAAACATATTGTTGGTCATTTTGGCAGCTTATAATCACCCTCAATATGCACCATTTAGTACAGAATTTTTCAAGCTCAAATTACAACAATTCAATCACCTAACCTAGCTCATTTATATGTCCAACCTCACACCATCATACATATACCCAAGCTGCCATAATAACTATCACAATTTAACATTAATATTCCATAAACCAAACATGAAATAACATTTTTATGGTTCACCAAATCAAGCTGCCGATTCATACATTATGGTCCATTAATTTCCAAGGTTCCAAATTCAAGTACACATTCACATATACTAAGTATACACCACCCAAATTAATTCCTACACACATAAACATTTAATCAACCCTTTAATCTACCATTTACAAGCAAGAATAAACTGTCCTCAAGGAGTTTCCATGGCTTCCGAAAATACACCTTTCCCTTTAAACATCAAACCTCAAAACTCTTTCCACAATTCAAGTACCCATTACCTCCTCACAAACTTTAATGAAGCAATAACCAAAAATACAAACTCACCATTTGGAAACTCTTTAAAACCTCTTCAAAATTTGGTCTTCTTGATGCCTATCTACTGCCCATGGTGTGGTGGTCAAGTTTAATGAAGAAACCTTAACCATTGGGAGCTTGGATCATGGATGCATGGAGGTTGGAGCTTAGACGGCCATGGGAGAGTTTGGGAGCTTTTTGGTTTATCCATGGGAAGAATTTGAGGAAGAAGGTTTGCAGAAGTTAGTGGAGAGTGACAGAATTTTTATTGATTTTCTAAGTGTTTAGTGGTCCACTAATGTAAGAATATTTTTACTTTAATTAAACTTTCAATTATTCAACATTAAACCCCTTTTCTTTCACTATTTAAATTATGGACCACCATTTTAATTTTCATGGTATTTTCAAAGTTTAATATCATTTATTTTTAATGTACATTTAGGTCAAAAGGCCACTCGAGATGTCAAATGACCACAATGCCCCTGTTCAGGTTGCATTCCCGATTTTTCGGTAACAGGGTTTGTCAGTTTTCGATTTCTCACTTTTCTTTGTACTAATTAATTAATTTTTATTTGATATTTCTAATGGTATTTATGCTTGAATAGATGTCTATCTAAGTCCTAAAAATATTTTCCAGGGTTCCCCACGGTCCAGGGCTAGTCAACGGTCCACGTCGCGATTTCTAGTGCGGTCACCATCGCTAGGTTCTCGGCCGTTAGCTTGGTTACATTTCATTGCTATTATTTTTTCTTTGTTTTTCTTGTATTTCATTATTTTATGTCTCCTCACACATATCGAAGTGTAGTTCTAGGCATCCTAGCTGTCCGGACAACGCTGGTCATAGGAACAGTAAAATGCACTACCGAACATAGGGGTGTTACAAGTGTTGTCCGGACAGCTAGGATGCCTAGAACTACACTTCGATATGAGTGAGGAGGCATAAAATAACGAAATGCAAGAAAAGAAAATACAAGAAAAATAAAGAAAAAATAATAGCTAAGAAATGTAACCAAGTTAAGCTTAGCCGAGAACCCTAGCGATGGTGATCAGACTGAAGTCACTACGTGGACCGTTGACTAGCCCTGAACCACGGGAAAACGTGAAAAATATTTTTAGGACTTAAAGAGAGATCAATTAAAGTATAAATATCATTAGAAATATCAAAGAAAAATTAATTAATTAGTACAAAGAAAAGTGAGAAATCGAAAAACGGACAAAACCCAGTGTTACCGAAAAATCGGGAATGCAACCCGAACAGGGGCATTATGGTCATTTGACACCCCGAGTTGTCTTTTGACCTAAATGTCCATTCAAAATACATGATATTATATTTGTAAATTGTCATGAAAATTAAAATTGTGGTACATAGTATAAATGATGGGAGTTTGGGGCATAAAAATGAAAAGTGAGAAAGTTTGAATAATTAAACATTAAAATAAGTTAAGTGCTCCACTAAGGCAGCTTGGACCACCTATAAAAGACACTTTGGACAGATGAACATCATCTTCAACCTCCAGTAACTGAACCAGCCAAATGCATCCCAAAGAAAACTCCATGGCCATTCATGCATGAAGCTCCAATCCTCCATGATCAAGCCCTAGTTTCTTCAAGAGTCCTTCACTAAAGTTTGTTCTATACAACTTGGGTGGTAGATAGGCAGCAAGAAATTTAAGTTTTGGTGAGGTTTTGAAGAATTTCAAAAGTGGTAAGTATGTATTTTTGATGCTTGCTTCATTAAAGTTTGTGTGGATGTTATGGGTAGTTGAATTGTGGAAAGATTTTTTGAGGTTTGATGTTTAAAGGGAGAGGTGTATTTTTGGCAGCCATGGAAACTCCTTGAGGACAGTTTATTCTTGCTTGTAAATGGTGGATTAAAGGGTTGATTAAATGTTTATGTGTGTAGGAATTAATTTGGGTGTTGTATACTTAGTATATGTGAATGTGTATTTGAAATTGGAAGCTTGGAAATTAATGGAATGTAATGTATGAATCGGCAGCTTGGTTTGGTGAACCATACGGATATTATTTCATGTTTGGTTTATGAAATATTAATGTTAAATTGTGATAGTTGTTATGGCAGCTTGGGTATATGTGTGATGGTGTGAGGTTGGACATGTAAATGAGCATGAATAGGTGGTTAAATTATTCTAATTGAGTTTGACAAATTCTGCACTTTATGGTGTATGTTGAATGTGATTATAAGCTACCAAAATGATCAAAAATATGTGGTAAAATATGTTTAGGTTATGGTACAAACCAGAATGGGCATGAATGTGAAGTTTGGTAAGTGTTAAAGGTGACTTTTGATGAGTATGAACAAAATACAATAGGGCAGTTTGTGTTTTGGGCTTAGAACCTTAAGTGTGTGGCTCTAATTGGCATGAGACCAATTGGAGGTGAAACTAAGCACAAAATGTGCCAACTTTCATGAAGGAAGCTTGCCAAAATTCTGCTTGTAAGGTAACTTGAAAAATGACCAAATATGGATTAGTGCAATTAAGGCCTGAAAATTGACTAATTGGGCAGCAGTTAGTATTTAGGCCATAACTCACTCAAAACAGGTCCAATTGACCTGAAATTTTGACCATGAATAGTTAAGACCTATATCTACAAGTATTATGAAGACACCAAAGCCCAGAAATGACCATAAGCAAGTCAAACAGCTTGGACAAGTTCAGGTCCAAAAACTGGCCGGACCAAAATTGACCTAAAATGACCTAAAGTGACCAATTTTGATGCATTTTGACCAGCAATAGTAAAATGACCATAACTTGGTCTACATAACTCAGAATGACCTGAAATTTTGCCCCGCGTGCAATAAGACATAGATCTACAAGTTTTTAGTTTTGACTGAAACTTGAAAACTAAGGGAACTAGGTCATCAGACTAGGTCAAACTAGTATCCCGGAATCCAGCAAATTGCAAGAAAATGCAAGATACATGGAAATGAGTTTGGTAACATGTACCAACCCTAAAAGACTATTGAATGTGATATATTAGTAACATTAAAACCTAATTTACCTAGAATCTATTGAGGGTCAACATATTAGGTTGACTAAACAAATAATAGAATTCAGTGAATTAATTATCAAGCATTATCATTAGAGACAGTTTAATTAAGTACTGAAACACCTCAAATTGTGTTTCTCAGTCAGCAAAGACTCAGGGAAAGGGAAGGAAACACTGAGTCAAGGCTAGGAGACAGTTATCAGAGATTTGTGCACAATAGTTATTTCTTTTGAGTTTTTTTCAATTGAAATAAATTATGACTATTTGTATATTATTGTTTTCAATTATGGAAATGTGTTTGAATGGATACTTATTGCTTGAAAAGCATTGTAAATGGTTTGAAACTATAGAGAAATTGATTTAGTGTGATTTGTGAAAATTGAAGTTAATTATGAATTGTGTTGCCATTTTGTGAATGAAATTATGGCTTTGGAAATTTATTGGATTCTCACGAATTATTTGAATAAAATGTTTAGAATTGATTTTGTGTTCACACTTAGCATGGCAGTATCACATCATTCCTTCTCCATTTATGGGTTTGTGATCGTTTATTTTTCTCCCTCTCTGGTTTACCAGTTGAGGTGATCGGATGAGTACTCATTATATAGCTAGCTTCCTTCCTCATTAATTTCGATTAGTGATTGGCTTTGTCGTGCTGTACAACGCGGCATTGATCAAAAAATTGTGTCATGGCTTAAGTTGTGTATGATTTGGCAACACTGTATTCTTAAATTATTTGACTAGATTGTGTTATTATGAGCTTTGATAATTTGTGAAATAGAGTTTAAATTCTTATTGGCATTGTGACACCCCTTACACGGCTACAGTATATCCGAGTAAGATATGTCACACGGTGTACCGGCACACTCTATTTTACCTTAATTAATTTTTGTCATAGTTTTGAATATAGTTTATGAAATATAATTTATTTAAGCCATTTATCAAAAGTATTATTTATTTGAGGTTCCGAAAATTTTAAAGAAAATCCGGCAGAGTACCGGCTAAAAATGGAGAAAACAGTTCTTGAACTGTGAAAACACTTCCAATATTCATGTCTCATCATCTCAAACTCCAATATCAAAATCTCAACAACATTCTTCAATTTCAGTTCTCAATCATCCATCATAAGTGATAATCAAGTATAAATCACAATTAGATATTTACTTTTTCATTCACAAATACAATTTTCATAATTTACATGAACATCAAAATACATTACATAATTCTAAATACATATGAGAAAATAAAAATTTAGTTACAAAATGACAAAATGACACCTAGTGCCCTACTAATGCACTGCAGGTGGTGAGGTGACAAGGACACTATGCAGAATCTGCAGATGGACTTACCTATCTGCGGTCTACTGGGCTCACTATCAGTATCTCCAGACTACGCGTGGCAAAGCAACGCGCTAAGCAATAATGCTTAGTGGTGCAATAATAAAATAAAAGAAAATAGCAGAAAATAAATATGTAGTGAATGTATATGTTTTATTTGTTTTGAATTTGTATATCATTAACTTTGTCCACTTTTATTCATTTGTTTGCCTAAGTAACCTACACTAGATGACTGGACTGGATAAATGGGTAAACTGGCACTGGGTATCAAGTACCTCGAGCCGTCACACCATCGGTCACATATGCATCTCCGTGTGTAACGAGCTAACAATGTTGTGATAACATCAGGCACAAGGCCAAATCTCAATACAAGGTTAGAATGGCTAAAAGCCATAAAATCACAGAATGGCATATTGCCATGTGCAGTACTGCTAACTGAACCCTATTGGCATGCCAAACTATCCAAACCAATCTTGTTAGGTATACTAGGGCATTCGAAACTTTTAAATTCTTCAATTTGTGAATTTCAAGTTTTGGTGTCACTATTCACCCCATTGGTCAATAAAAATGTTGACTTTTGGATAGAAAATAGGTATATTGGTTGTGATACTCCCAACATACCACATTTTGCATTTAAAAATTGTTGGAATTAACCCCTAAATCCATTTCCAAACCTAAAACCTAGAGAGTAGAATTTTCAGCTTTTGTGACCCAAATTTACTGTTCCATTGGGCCCTGTTGCAGTGGGAATTTGAGGAAATGGTAAACATGAAAGTTGTTCCTTATTTTGTCTAGTTGAATTTACTTTTTTGAATCACTCCATTTGGAGTTTTGTAGCTCCAGATATGGTCCAAAAACCACAGCTGGCCGGATTGCCAAAATCGCAATTACCAAATCTACAAGATCTGATGAACAAAGTGATGTTGGATCGCCATTTGGGTTAAGTTCTGGTCATAATTAGGGGTCGGTATCTTCATAAAAGTTGTTTGTCTATGTCTTAACTTGTTGCCAATTGACCATATCTATAGTGAGTTATGGCCAAATGAACGATTCGCTCATTTGGTCATTTCGCAGTCTTTTGCAGGTATCCGGATTGGGGCCAACTTTTGTTCCTCTTGCTTTGGTCTTTTGGGCATAGTTTCTACAGCAAAAATGTGACATTATAAGCCTAGTTTCATGTCCAATTGTACAAACACCAATTGGACTAACACAGCCAAAGATATGGCAGTTCAAGTGGGCTGGAATCACAGCCACCCTGCTGCACTCACTAGGCAAAAGATACTCATTCACTTTGCCATGCTATATTTATGTCCAAATTATGGTCAAATTTTCTCAAATGGTCACTAATTGACCATTAGGATGTTCTTTAACAATTTCATAAGACAAGTTCACATTTTACTCCCAAAAACCTAGATTCACATTATGATTCATACAAGATGCTTTAGTTAGCACACTAATTCATTATCCATGTAGATATATACCTTAAACATCATTTCTAGTCCACTCTAAGTCCATCAAAACAATCAAAATCATTCCTTCCTTAAGGCCGAATTCTATGGTGGACATACACATGAGTTTGGTTCATTTATTTCACAATTTCTTACCTATTACAAATCTCTAACATGGAATTAATGAGTTTTAAATACATATGTGCACTAACCTTTTGTAGGCAGATTTTCCCAAGCTCAAAACTTCACTTCTTTTCCTTTTCTTGGCTGCCAAAAGGTTATGCAAGGTGTAAGGATAAATTTTTGTGAAAGGTGTCTAGGGTTTATGGTGAGATGAAGAGGAAATGGAGCTTGCTTGAAGTTGTCAATGGAGGTTGGGCTAGGGTATGAATTTCGGCTGGTTTTGGGGAAGGGCATGGCTGTTGGCTTTTGATTTATTTTGGTCTCAATTTGTCTCTTTTATTTGTTAGTTAATAGGTTGTTTAAATATGATTGGTTATAGCTTTTAAATGACATCATCATGATGTCATAAATAAGCCTTTTCCTCATTTTCTTTTCTTTTCTTCACTACTCATTTTCAATTTAATTTCTAGTAATGTTTATTCATATTTTATGTCACATTAATTATTTACTCAACTGGACAAGTCGGCCAAAAATCACCTCTAAGCGAAATGACCAAAATGCCCTCCGCTTGGCTTAACGGGTCAAAATTGTCTGCAGATTGAAAAATTTTCCTAAATAGTTTCTTGGCATTCTAATGCCATAGGAACCTCAATTACCCTTCGCTGGAGTCCCAAACATTATTTTATGTATTTTTCCCTGTCTAGGGCTCCTAGTTGCGAACCGCAACTTCCTCTAGGTTACCCATCGCTGGGCACCGCTCATTTAACTTGGTTGTATTTTATTTCTAAAATTTTTACTAAATTTTTCTATTTAATATTTGAGTTAATTATGGTTCCTCACTTTAGTTTAAATATTTTTTCGAACATTCTAGCTGTCCGGATCGACACCGGTCACCGGAATAGTAGAATGTACGGAGTTGCTACCGGGAGGGTGTTACAGGCATTCACTGTCTTTTGAATTTAATTATGTTTTGATTACTGAGATTTATTGTGATATTGTGTTAAATTACTTATGACATTCATTGTCTTGAATTTAACTATGGTTTTACATATTCATCATTTATATGATTTATGAATTGTGATTTAAAGTTGTAATTGGTTAATGTTGTGCACCACTGAGACATTGTCTCAGTGATAGCTTTTCATTGCTGTCGCAGGTAGACAGACGGACAGGGCAGCAGACTAGGCTGCTAGTGCATTCAGTGAGAGATCATCGGCTATATTGAATAAACCACATTTTACGTTTTGTACTGTAATGTATGTTCACTGTATGTATATATTGTTCTTGGTTTTGAGCAGTTGTAAATTAAAATTGTACATTGAAGTTGTAAAATAAATTATGAGTTATCTTGGCTTGTAAAATTTGTACTGTATTTCTTTTATCTCAGTCTTTGAAAAACTGTTGGGGATTTGAGTTGAGAAATATATTGTGGTGTTTAACTGTTGGAGTTGAGATTGAGAAAAATATTGAAGTGCTTTTACAGCTTTTCTAAAGAACTGTTTTATCCAAAATACAGATGGCACTCTGCCAAAATTTTTACAGAAGTCACTAATAGTCCAAATGTGTTAGCTGTTTCACTTCAGTTCAAAAAGGTTTTTAACACCTGTAAATTGTGCTCACCACTGTAAAAAGAAGTAAGAAAAGTTTTAAAATCCCTTGTAGTGTATATAATGGGTTATCAGTAGACGAAGTTGGTAATTCATTAGGTATACTACGGGATCATGTTATGCCTTACAGAGGGGTAGGGTGTGACAGTGCATATAATCTTTAGACCTGAGATAGCACAGTTATCTTGTAAATAGGTAGTTTGAGTTTGATACTGCTTTCATACTTGTACTGTGTATGGGTATATGGGCATGTGTTGGCTCCTACTAGTTTTATATGGAGGTAGGTGTTGATCAAGATGGAATCTTTTCCTTTAAGTAAATAGAGATAAAATCCTATGTTCATTTAATTGTTCTTGATGTTTCAAGTTCCTGGCCAGGATAGATAGATTTCATCAGAAAAGAGTTTCTGATGAGAAAATCTTTTTAATCAAGAACTGGAATTAAAGAGAACATAATATTCATAGCAAATGGAGTTTGACATAAACCATGACTCCAGCTTGAGTTGAGATTTTGTAACAGAGAGATTCTAGTGCATGGTAACATATGATTATAGGTTCATTTAAGGTAAACCTTATTACTAATTGGGTGGCCATGGTATGCTATGCTAGATGTTAACCATGGTCTATGAGGTGCATAAAATGATTTAGAGAAATCATTTATTGTAAGAAAGAATTCTGATGATATTAAGAGTTAATATCATGTCTCATTGCTAATTAGTGATGAGCCTAGTAAGTCACATACATACACAAGTTATCATCTAATTAAATATGAATTAATTAATTAATTAAAGAGTTTAATTGATTAATTAAATAGCTTTGGTTTGTAATTAGATTACAAAGTCTCTAGCATGACTTGAAACTAAATCTAGGTTATTAGATGTACAGTATAAGTTAAATTTATATTTGAAGTGTTTAAACATGAATTTAATTAATGAGAAATTAATTAATAAAGATTAATTAATTGATTTATATTTGGTATAAATTGATTACAAGAAGAGAAATAATTATTTTGGGTTGAGAACTCAAAATTAAGACACAGGGGCATTTTGGTCATTTCACAGGGTAACATGTGGCACCATAAGATGGTGACACATGGCACTATACATAAGCTTGCTAAATGTTTTTAATCATGTTAGATGATTAAAATTAAGATTAAATATAGGTTTGACACTTGGCACAATGTGATTGGGTCAATTAAACCTAAAACCAATCAGAGGGTGACATGTGGCAAGGGTTTAATGTGTTGACCTAGCTATATAAGTGTTGTTATGAAAAGAAAATAATACAACCAGTAGCTACTCCTTTTTGTGCCACCACCCAAAGGCTCCTCTCCCTCTCTTCTTCTTCATCTCTTACCAATTCCAAGAGTTTAGCAAACAATCTCTTGAATTAAAAATACTAGAAATTATTTCTAGTGTTCTGTTTACATTTTCAATCTCTTAAAAGGCAAAACTTGATTTTTTAATTAATAGAAAAAGCTTTAGAAGCTGTTCAAGGGCTGCCATAGGTATTCTTGGTGTGGAAAAGCTAGAGGAACAACATCTGGTGTCCTGAAGACGCATTTGAAAGGCACAAATACACTGCAGTGCATCAAGAGGTTAGTGTATTTGTTCTTGATCTAATCTAGGGTTCTAAAATTAACCTGATTAATTTTAAAATCTTAAATGGAAAATACAGATCAAAAAACATATTAAAAGAGTTTTAATATGTTGTTTATCATTGAAAAAAATAAATCTTGCATGATACATGTGACCCTAGGTAAAAATTTTGAATTCAATGGTATAAACTTGTGTTTTTCACGCTTCCGCTCCTTCAATTGGTATTAGAGCCACTTTATTTTCCATTTATATTTTTGATTATATGATTTAATTGTGTGTTTTGATCATGAGATTATTTATCCATTGCTGGTTGCAATGGATGTGTGGCGGCATTCAAGAGAACACCTTCATGGTATGCAAGGTTTGTGGCTTCATGGGTGGCTCAAGGTTTGGCTTTTTAATTTGCAATTATTGTATGATCTAAAAGCTCATCCTATATCTAATTAAAATGTTTAATTAGAATTTCAATCACACAATTAAATTTTGATTCAAATCAGAATTTTAAAAATTGTTTGAATATGATTCAAATCTGAATTTTAAAAGTTGTTTGAATATGATTCAAATCTGAATTTTTAAAGTTGTTTGAATCATATTTAAATCTGATTTTTTAAAGTTGCTTTAATAATATTCAGATCTAAATTTTTAAAAATTATTTGAATGTAATTCAAATCTGATTTTTTAAAAATTGTTTGAATGTGATTCAAATTTGAATTTTTAAGGTTGTTTGAATGTTATTCAAATCTGAATTTTTAAATTTGTTTGAATGAGATTCAAATCAGAATTTTTAAATTTATTTAAATCATATTTAAATCTGGATTTTTAAGTTGAATATGAGATATTCAATTTAACTTAAGTATGTATGTTTTATTTAATTGTTAAGTAGTGATATGCATGATGGATGATCATGGACTATAAAAGACCAATGTGATTGGATTTTATATTTCTTTGGGTTTGTAAATTAATTAATTTATTTTAATTTATTTTAATTTTATTTTGGGCATGTATTATTAAGTTTGTAATAATTTTTGGGTTGTAATTTTATTTATTTAAGTTATTGTAAATTCGCCTTGGTTTGCCAATGATTACTATGTAATATTGGATTACAAGAAGTTCAAAGAGGTCAAGAGCATTAGTGGGACCAGTGGGAGGAATTCAAGATCAAGTGTTGATTATGTACTCCTTCAGCAACTCTTGTAAAATGAATGAATGAAATGCACCTAGTAATGCCCTGATTCAATTCTTGGTGGCTCAGAATTGAATCCCTTAGAAAGTCCATGATCATACCATATTTACTGCTTATCCATGAATGCATGAGATGTATGGGAATGTATGCAATTATATGATATATGCATGCTAAATGGATAATGTGCAAAGTGGGACTTTAATAGTAATTAGGATTACCATAAAATCTTCCAAACAAATGATTAAGTTGGAAATGTTATAATTAAAGTAATTATAACATAAGCCCTCCATTGAGGCAATTATTTTAAGAAATTTTAAATAGTTGCATAAGATGCAATTAATTTAAGAGATTTTCTTAAGAATAATTGTTAAGCATGAGATGTTGTAAATATGTAAATGGTTTGGTGGCCAATATTACATGTACCTGAGGACATTAAAATTATTTGCATAATTACTGGCTCAATGGGATCAACTTAACTAATGCAAGATAAGTCAATAATGGATGTACCTGAGATTTTGAGCATTAGGGGCTAGGTAAAGGATTGAACCTCACATGAGATGTGATGGGCAAGGAGTTACTCACTTATAGTTTATTGTAATTCCAATAATGGATGTACCTGAGGATGATCAATAGAATTATAAGAATTCAATCACCCACTAGAAATCCATCCAACTAGGATTTCCGTTTTCTACTTTGGAAGTGTAGGATTCGCTAAGTTAGTGGGAGGACCAATTTGATTAAAAGACCATAATCATTTTGGTTAATTACTTGATATATTTACTAATTAATCTGGTTATTTCCTACAGTTAATTTTCTGATAATAATGAGCACAGAACAACCACCACCATCCAATATCCTTGTAAGCATACTTAATCGCAATAGGTTGACAGGACCTAATCTCTCTGATTGGCTAAGAAATTTGAAACTTGTCCTGAATCTTGAACATATAGGATATGTTCTAGATTCAAATGTTCCTGGTCCCTTACCTCCAGAGGCCACTCAAGAGGAACATGAAACTTTGGACAAGTGGAAGGAGCATGATATGAGAGCTAAGTGTTACTGTAACACCCTCCCTGTAGTAATTCCATACATTCCACTGTTCCGGTGATCAGTGTCGGTCCGGACAACTAGAACGTCTGGAAAAATATTTAAACTAAAGTGAGGAACCATAATTAACTCAAATATTAATAATAAAAATTTAGGAAAAATTTTAGAAATAAAATACAACCAAGTTAAATGAGCCGGTGCCCAAGCGATGGGTAACCTAGTAGGACGTTGCGGTTCTCACAACTAAAAGCCCTAGACCTGGGGAAAAATTCATAAAATAATTTTTGGGACTCCAGAGAAGGGTCATTGAGGTTTCTATGGCATTAGAATGCCAAGAAAATACTTAGAAAAATTTTTCATTCGGTACAAAAAATTTGGTCTGTTAAGCCAAACGGAGGGCATTTTGGTCATTTCGCCTTCAGAGGTGATTTTTGGCTGACTTGTCCAGTTATGTAAATAATTATTATAACATAAAATGTGAATAAATATTGCTAAAAATTAAATTGGAAATGAGTAGAGAAGAGAAGGAAAGAAAATGAAAGAAAATACCTAATTATGACATCATATGATGTCATTAAAAACCTATCCACCAATCACAATTAAGCACCACTTAAATTAACCTATTAAAGAGGATAATTGAGAAAAAAAAAAAAAAACAAAAGCCATCTACTCTTCCTCACCCAAACCAGCGTCACTTTCTCTCCCAAAGCCATTCCACCATGAAAACTCACTAAAGCTCCCAAACCTCACCTTATTTCACCTTGAAACCACAAGCTTGCTTCACAAAAAATTAACCTAGCAACTTGAACATCCTCTAGGCAGCCAAAAGAGGAAGAAAAAAAGAAGTTGGGTAGCTTGAAATTCTGCTCCATTCAAGGTTAGTGCCCTAAACAATTTCTTTTCTTTCTTTAATCTTGTAAGCATGCTAAATCAAGTAGAAAATTGTGTGAAATTAAAAGAAAAACTTGAGTAAATGAAATCTCTAAAATTGGAAGCCATGAGAAAGTTTAAGGATTGTTGGTTTTTGATGAAATTAAGTGGCTTAATTATGTTATTTATGAGTATAGATGATGGATAAAGTGATTTGGTATGAGTTTGGTGTGTGTATGCCATGAATTGAAAATTAGAGTTAGGGTTTGAGCATGAAATTGAGATTTTGATCATGTAATGATGAAAGTGAGTTTTAATGGTCAATTAGTGACCATTTGGTTACTGGTAAACAAGAAATGAAGTGTGTTTAGTAATGGGATTTAGGCTTAGTGTGGCTGCCCTAGGTGACCTGTAGAATTAGATATGAGTCCAGCAGGTTTGGGCAACCATAACTTGAATTGTAGAGGTTCAATTGGAGCAAGACCAATTGGACATGAAACTAGACACATAATGGCACAAGTTTGGTGAAGAAACCATGCCCATAAAACCAAACCAAGTGGACCAAAAGCTTGGCCCAATCTAGGTGACCTGCAGTCTGTTTCTGCAGAATGACCAAATGAATAGTGATTGTTCATTTGGCCATAACTCAGTGTAGAATGGTCCAATTGACCTGAAATTTTACCAACAACAAGTTGAGATATAGACCAACAACTTTCATGAAGAAACCTAACCCAAATTATGACCAGAACCTATCCAACAAGTGAGTTGCAATCACTGTTCACTGCACTGTAGATATGGTCAGTCCAGAAAAATTCTAATCCGGCCAGTTGTGGTTTTTGGACCATAACTTGAGCTACAAAACTCCAAATGGAGTGATTCAAAAAAGGAAATTCAACTAGACAAAATAAGGAACAACTTTCATGTTGATCATTTTGCCAAATTCCCACTGTAAAAATGACTAATAGAACAGTAAAATAAGGTATGAAAAATGAAAATTCTGCTCAATTAACTTTAAGCTTAGAAATGGTATTGGCAACCAATACCAACAAATTTTGAATGCAAAATGTGGTATGTTGGGAGTATTAAAACCAATGTACCTATTGTCTATGCAAAAGTCAACATTTTGGTTGACTAATGAAGTGAATAGTAACACCAAAACTTGAAATTCAAATATTGTAAAACTCAAAAGTGTAAAATGCCCTAATATACCTAACAAGATTGGTTTGGATAGCTTGGCATGCCAATAGGGTTCAGTTAGCAGTACTGCACATGGCATTATGCCATTTTGTGATTTCATGGCTTTTAGCCATTCTGACATTATGTTGATACTTGGCCTTGTGCCTAATGTTATTACAGCTTATTAGCTATTCCTTTGCACACCGGGAGACACATATGTAACCGATGGTGTGACGGCTCGAGGTACTTGATACCCAGTGCCAGTTTACCCATTTATCCAGTCCAGTATAGGTTACTTGGGCAACCAAAAATGAAAGTGGATAAATTTAATGAAATAATGAATATAACCAGTACAAAATAAGTACGACTACAAATACTTATCAAAAAATTATTTGCAATGAGACATCAATACATTCACTGCATATTTATTTTCTGTTATTTCTTTTTATTTTATTATTGGCACCACTAAGCATTATTGCTTAGCGCGTTGCTTTTGCCACGCGTGAGGTTCCGAGATATCGACCGAGAGCCCGTAGACCACAGACTGGGTGAGACCTCCTGCAGCTCTGCATAGTGTCCGTGTCACCTCACCATCTTCAGTGCATTGGTAGGACACTAGGTTTTATTTTGGTATTTTGTAACTAACTTTTATTTTCTCTTGTGTAATTGAGACTTATGTAATGTATTTTGATGTTAATGTAAATAGTGGAAATTGTGTTTATGAATGAAAAATTGACTATTTATTTATTGCTTGTATATGAATAACATGAGAAATGAATGATTGAGAAATGGAAATGTTGTTGAAAAATATTGAGATTTTGTGATGAAATGGAGTTTGGGATTGGTTGAAAATTTTGGAAGTGTTTTTCACAGGTTCCGAAGAACTGTTTTCTCCATTTTTAGCCGGTACTCTGCCGAATTTTCTATAAAATTTTCGGAACCTCAAATAAATTATAATTTCAATAAATGACTTAAATGAATTATATTTCATAAATTTTGCTTCATAACTATGAAAAAAATAATAATAATAAATTAGGAAAAAAATGATTGAATTAAAATAGGGTGTTCCGATACACTGCGTGGCATATCTTGCTCGGCTACACCGTAGACGGGTAAAGGGTGTCACATTTAGTGGTATCAGAGCACGGTTTAGGCGTTTCTGGGCCTAGATCGAGTCCATACCATGCATTGCATTTGTAAGAGTCGAGGTGACACTAATGCAAATCTGTTTGTCTTTGTTATTTTGATTAGGATATGTACCCCACATCGCAGAAGGTAGTTGAGGAGGAAGTAGAGAGTCATGCTCCACTGCGATGGCGAGGCGGGGGTAGGGAAAACTGCTCCACCGGCTCAGTGAGCTGCCAGCCTCTACAGTCGTGTTCCAAAGAAATGGCGAATTCTTGGACAAATGGCTGGGTAATGCCACCACCACCACCACCACCTCCACAGCAGAAATCACACCTAGAAAGACTAAGAAAATTTGGAGCAGTGGATTTCTTTGGCAAGAGAGAAGATGACTCTGTTGCAGCTGAAAATTGGTTGAACAGAACAGGAAGGGTTTTAAAACAACTCCACTGCACTCCAGAGCCAAACCTAGAAGCTGCCATATCTCTGTTACGAGATGATGCATATGAATGGTGGGATACGGTGTCTAGTGAAGTGCAACCAGAAGTAATAACTTGGGACTTCTTCCTCTCAGAATTCAAGAAAAAGTATGTTGGTAGTGTATACCTGGAAGAGAGAAGAAGAGAATTCATTATCCTGAGGCAGAGACAGCTGACAGTGGCCGAGTATGAAAAGGAATTTGTCAGATTGAGCCGCTACGGAAGGGAGATAGTCCCTAATGAGGCCGAAAGGTGTAAGAGATTTAAAGAGGGATTAAATGAAAACATAAAGATCATGATTACTGCCTTGGGAATCACTAACTTTACCAAGTTAGTGGAAGCTGAAATAAAAGTTGAAAAGGTTAGAATAAGTGAGCAGACCAGAAGAGAGAGACAGCAGATCATCTCCTACACCTGGGAAGAAGTTCAAAGGTCCACCTGCACAGAGTTCAGGTCAACCACAAGGTCGTGGTCACCTCAGGGGCGGCCGCGATTCACCCCTAGGAGAGGTCAGTCCACACCATCAGTGGGCAGCTCTCTAAGGACGGGGTTTAGGGGACCAGCCCAAGATCTTACGCATGTCCACATTATGCGAAATGGCATAAGGGGAGTGTTGGAGAGTGATTGGTGCCGCTAAGGTGTGGGTCGACAGCATCACCGAGGAACCGCCCACACAGAACTCTGCACTGCTTCAACACAAGCGCATGCACTGCCTCGCACCACAAAGGGGTAGGAAATCGGCAAATGAGGCGGTGGGACCATCACGAGGCTGCATCGAGCCCAGAGCGGCACGAGGGCGATCACTGCGAGCCTATGCCATGAGAGCTCAAGAGGAGCAAAATGCCCCGGACGTCATCAGGGGTACGTTCTCCCTCTACAATACATCTGTGCATGCATTGGTGGATCTAGGATCCACTCATTCGTACATCTGCATCAACCTACCCGTAGAAAGGGGGATACTAGTAGGGGAGAGTGACCAAGACATTATGGTCACTAATCCATTGGGCCACAGTGTAGTGGTGAACAAAGTGTACAAGGGTTGCCCGTTAAGGATTCAGGGGTATGAATTCTTGGTAGACCTGATTGAGTTGCCTTTCCATGAGTTTGACGTGATTTTAGGAATGGACTGGTTGTCACGTCATCAGGCAATGGTTGATTGTAAACTGAAGAGGATTTCTTTGAAAACTCTTGAGGGTAATGAGATTACAATTATAGGGGAAAGGACAGATTTCTTGTCCAATATCATCTTAGCCACAGTTGCAAGAAAACTGTTAAGAAAAGGCTGTGAAGCCTACCTAGCACATGTGGTGGATATTAGGTGGGCTAAGCCAGATCTATGTGACATACCCACAGTAAAAGACTTCCCAGATGTGTTCCCTGAAGAATTGCCTGGTTTGCCACCAGAAAGGGAAGTTGAATTTTCTTTTCAGACACTGCCGGGTACAGCACCAATCTCTATTGCTCCTTATAGGATGGCACCCACAGAATTGAAGGAACGAAAATCGATTCTGAGTTCTTGGATAAAGGATTCATACGCCCCAGTGTGTCACCATGGGGAGCTCCAGTGCTATTTGTGAAAAATAAGGATGGGACTTTGAGGTTATGCATTGATTACCGACAGTTGAATAAAGTGATAGTGAAAAATAAGTATCCATTGCCTAGAATTGATGATCTGTTTGATCTATTGAAGGGAGCAGGAGTATTTTCAAAAATTGATCTTAGATCGGGGTATCATCAGTTGAGGGTAAAGGATGCAGATGTGCCAAAGACTGCATTCAAGACCTGGTATGGGCATTATGAGTTTTTGGTGATGTCCTTTGGCCTAACAAATGCACCAGCAGCATTCATGGACCTTATGAACCGTATCTTCCATCCATACCTAGATCAGTTCGTAGTGGTCTTTATTGATGAAATTTTGGTGTATTCCAAGACTAATGAAGAACATGATGAGCATTTGAGGATTATTCTGCAAACCCTGAGAGAAAAGAAGCTGTATGCTAAGTTGTCCAAGTGTGACTTCTAGTTGAATGAGATTGCATTCCTTGGACACATAGTGTCAACTGATGGGATTAGGGTGGATCCCAAGAAAATAGAAGCAATGATGGAATGGAAGCCTCCCAGAAATACAACTGAGGTCAGAAGCTTCTTGGGGCTAGCTGGGTATTACAGGAGATTTGTGAAGGAATTTTCCTTAATAGCTGCTCCAATGACCAAGTTGTTACATAAAAATGTCAGATTTGACTG
Organism: Hevea brasiliensis; assembly: GCF_030052815.1. Taxonomy (NCBI): domain Eukaryota; kingdom Viridiplantae; phylum Streptophyta; class Magnoliopsida; order Malpighiales; family Euphorbiaceae; genus Hevea; species Hevea brasiliensis. The sequence continues at coordinate 55,452 of NW_026614821.1, read as the reverse complement.
GAATGACAAGTGTCAGGCTAGTTTTGAGAAGTTAAAGGCTATGTTAACAGAGGCACCAGTGTTAACACAGCCAGTGTCGGGAAAGGACTTTGTGGTCTACAGTGATGCCTCTCATAATGGGTTAGGGTGTGTATTGATGCAAGAGGGGAAGGTGGTTGCTTATGCTTCCAGGCAGCTAAGGCCACATGAACAGAATTATCCTACCCATGATTTAGAACTTGTAGCAATTATCTTCACACTAAAGATATAGAGGCATTACTTGTATGGTGAAAAGTGCTATATTTACACAGACCACAAAAGCCTAAAATACTTACCAACCCAGAAGGAGCTTAACCTTAGACAGAGGCGATGGATTGAGTTCATGAAGGACTATGATTGTGTAATTGACTACCATCCTAGGAAGGCAAATGTAGTTGCTGATGCTTTGAGCAGAAAATCCATCACAGCTTTGAGATCATTAAATACCCGTCTATCTTTGGTTCGAGATGGAGCTATTTTGGCTGAGTTGCAAGTGAGGCCAAACCTGTTACAGCAGATTTTAGATAGGCAGAAGGTAGATGAGAAGCTAAAGGCTATTATGAGAAAAATCCTAGAAGGGAAAGAAACTGATTATGAAGTGAAAACAGATGGGTGTCTATACTACGAAGGAAGACTATATGTACCAAATGATGGGGAATTGAAGGCCAGTATTCTAAAAGAGGCACACACCAGTGTATATGCTATGCACCCAGGAAGTACAAAAATGTATCATGATCTGAAGCTTCAATATTGGTGGCCTGGTGTGAAGAAGGACATAGTTGACTATGTGACTAAATGCTTGACATGTCAGCAAGTTAAGGCAGAACATCAAGTTCCATCGGGTTTGATACAGCCTATACGCATACCTGAATGGAAATGGGATCGGGTCACCATGGATTTTGTAAGTGGTCTACCTCTCACCCAAAAGAAACATGATGCAGTATGGGTGATAGTAGATAGATTGACGAAGTCAGCACACTTTCTGCCAGTTAGGACTGACTACTCACTGGAGAAGTTAGCAGAATTGTATATCAGTGAGATAGTTAGACTGCATAGAATTCCACTTTCCATCATATCTGATCGAGACCCAAGGCTTACATCGAGATTCTGGAAGAATTTGCATGAGTCTTTGGGTACACAACTCCACTTCAGCACAGCTTTCCATCCTCAGACGGATGGGCAATCAGAAAGAGTAATCCAGGTAAACAATTGAAACTAATTAAACTAATACACATATTGAACTGAAATGGTAATAATAATGTGAAATATATGTTAGGTCCTTGAGGATATGCTGAGGAGTTATGTTATTGAGTTTGAGGGAAGTTGGGATAGATATCTTCCACTGGCAGAATTTGCATACAACAATAGCTACCAAGCTAGCATCCAAATGGCCCTGTATGAAGTAATCGTATGGGAGGAAATGTAGAACTCGGTGTCTTTGGACTGAATTGGGCGAAGATAAACTGGTAGGACCAGACTTGGTGAAACAGACTGAGGAGAAGGTAAAACTAATCAAAGACAATCTGAAGGTTGCTTCAGACAGACAGAAATCCTATGCCGACTTGAAGAGAAAAGAAATAGAATATGAAGTTGGCGATAAAGTGTTCCTCAAGGTGTCACCGTAGAAGAAGGTACTAAGGTTTGGAAGAAAAGGTAAGTTAAGCCCTAGGTTCATTGGCCCATATGAAGTCATTGAACGTGTGGGACCCGATGGCGTCTGAGCTAGCTTTACCACGGTAGTGGACAAGATCCACAATGTGTTCCACGTGTGTATGCTAAGAAGATACCGCTCAGATCCTTCACATCTCATCTCCATGGAAGAAATTGAAGTACAACCGGATTTGACATATGAAGAAGAACCCATACGGATCCTGGCTAGGGAAGTGAAAGAGTTGAGAAATAAGAAGATTCCACTAGTGAAAGTGCTTTGGAGGCACCACAACACTGAGGAGGCAACTTGGGAAAGTGAAGAGACGATGAGGCAACAGTTCCCTCAACTGTTTGCATCAGGTAAATTTCGAGGACGAAATTTAAATTAGAGGGGAAGAGTTATAACATCCTCCTCAGCAATTCGTACATTCTCTTGTTTGGTGATTGGTATCGGTCGGACCTAGAACGTGCGGAAAAATATTTAAACTAAAGTGAGGAACCATAATTAACTCAAATATTAAAAAGAAAAATTTAGGAAAAATTTTAGAAATAAAATACAACCAACTTAAATGAGCCGGTGCCCAAGCGATGGGTAACCTAGTAGGAAGTTGCGGTTCTCGCAACTAGGAGCCCTAGACCTGGGGAAAAATTCATAAAATAATTTTTGGGACTCCAGAGAAGGGTCATTGAGGTTTCTATGGCATTAGAATGCCAAGAAAATACTTAGAAAATTTTTTCATTCGGTACAGACAATTTTGGTCTGTTAAGCCAAACGGAGGGCATTTTGGTCATTTCGCCTTCAGATGTGATTTTTGGCCGACTTGTCCAGTTAAGTTTATAATTATTATAACATAAAATTTGAATAAATATTGCTAAAAATTAAATTGGAAATGAGTAGAGAAGAGAAGAAAAGAAAATGAAAGAAAATACCTAATTATGACATCATATGATGTCATTAAAAACCTACTCTTCCTCACCCAAACCAGCGTCACTTTCTCTCCCAAAGCCATTCCACCATGAAAACTCACTAAAGCTCCCAAACCTCACCTTATTTCACCTTGAAACCACAAGCTTGCTTCACAAAAAATTAACCTAGCAACTTGAACATCCTCTAGGCAGCCAAAAGAGGAAGAAAAAAAGAAGTTATGTAGCTTAAAATTCTGCTCCATTCAAGGTTAGTGCCCTAAACAATTTCTTTTCTTTCTTTAATCTTGTTAGCATGCTAAATCAAGTAGAAAATTGTGTGAAATTAAAAGAAAAACTTGAGTAAATGAAATCTCTAAATTTGGCACCCATGAGAAATTTTAAGGATTGTTGGTTTTTGATGAAATTAAGTGGCTTAATTATGTTATTTATGAGTATAGATGATGGATAAAGTGATTTGGTATGAGTTTGGTGTGTGTATGCCATGAATTGGAAATTGGAGTTAGGGTTTGAGCATGAAATTGATATTTTGATTATGTAATGATGAAAGTGAGTTTTAATGATCAATTAGTGACCATTTGGTTATTGGTAAACAAGAAATGAAGTGTGTTTAGTGATGGGATTTAGGTTTAGTGTGGTTGCCCTAGGTGACCTGCAGAATTGGACATGAGTCTAGCAGGTTTGGGCAGCCATAACTTGAATTGTAGAGGTTCAATTGGTGCAAGACCAATTAGACATGAAACTAGACACATAATGGCACAACTTTGGTGAAGAAACCATGCCCATAAAACCAAACCAAGTGGACGAAAAGCTTGCCCCAATCCGCATGACTTGCAGTCTGTTTCTGCAGAATGACCAAATGAACAATAAACAATGATTGTTCATTTGGCCATAACTCAGTGTAGAATGGTGCAATTGACCTGAAATTTTACCAGCAACAAGTTGAGATATAGACCAACAACTTTCAGGTAGAAACCTAACCCAAATTATGACCAGAACCTATCCAACAAGTGAGTTGTAGTCACTATTCAATGCACTATAGATATGGTGAGTCTAGAAAAATTCGAATCCGGCCAGTTGTGGTTTTTGGACCATAACTTGAGCTACAAAACTCCAAATAGAGTGATTAAAAAAGGGAAATTCAACTAGATAAAATAAGTAACAACTTTCATGTTGATCATTTTGCCAAATTCCCACTGCAAAAATGACTAATGGAACAGTAAAAATAAGGTATGAAAATTGAAAATTCTACTCAATTAACTTTAAGCTTAGAAATGGTATTGGCAACCAATACCAACAAATTTTGAATGCAAAATGTGGTATTTTGGGAGTATTAAAACCAATGTACCTATTGTCTATGCAAAAGTCAACATTTTGGTTGACTAATGAAGTAAATAGTAACACCAAAACTTGAAATTCAAAATTTGTAAAATTCAAAAGTGTAAAATGCCCTAGTTTACCTAACAAGATTGGTTTGGATAGCTTGGCATGCCAATAGTGTTCGGTTAGCAGTACTGCACATGGCATTATGCCATTCTGTGATTTCATGGCTTTTAGCCATTCGACATTATGTTGATACTTGGCCTTGTGCTAATGTTATCTGACTTATTAGCTGCATTACATGCATATCGGAGACACATATGTAACCGATGGTGTGACGCGAGGTACTTGATACGGTGCGGTTTACCCATTTATCGATCGATCGTCGAAGATAGGTTACTTGGGCAACCAAAAATGAAAGTGGATAAATTTAATGAAATAATGAATATAATCAGTACAAAATAAGTACGACTATAAATACTTATCGAAATTTTTTTTGCAATGAGACATCAATACATTCACTGCATATTTATTTTCTGTTGTTTCTTTTTATTTTATTATTGGCACCACTAAGCATTATTGCTTAGCGCATTGCTTTTGCCACGCGTAGGTTCTGGAGATACTGACCGAGAGCCCAGTAGACCACAGACTGGGTGAGACCTCCTGCAGCTCTGCATAGTGTCTGTGTCACCTAACCATCTTCAGTGCATTGGTAGGACACTAGGTTTCATTTTGGCATTTTGTAACTAACTTTTATTTTCTCTTGTGTAATTGAGACTTATGTAATGTATTTTGATGTTAATATAAATAGTGAAAATTGTGTTTATGAATGGAAAATTGAGTATTTATTTATTGCTTGTATATGAATACCATGAGAAATGAATGATTGAGAAATGGAAATGTTGTTGAAAAATATTGAGATTTTGATGATGAAATGGAGTTTGGGATTGATTGAAAATTTTGGAAGTGTTTTTCACAGGTTTCGAAGAACTGTTTTCTCCATTTTTAGCTAGTACTCTGCCGGATTTTCTATAAAATTGTCGGAACCTCAAATAAATTATAATCTCAATAAATGACTTAAATGAATTATATTTCATAAATTTTACTTCATAATTATGAAAATAATAATAATAATAATAAATTAGGAAAAAAAATGATTGAATTAAAATAGGGTATTCCGATACACTGCGTGGCATATCTTGCTCGGCTACACTGTAGACGGGTAAGGGTTGTCACAGTTACATGCTTGCTTCCATGAGTAATGAGTTACAGAAGCAGCATGAGAATATGCAGAGTGCGAGTGAGATCCTCCTTCACCTACAAGAGTTGTATAGTGAGCACAGTAGGAATGCTAGGTATGAGATATCTAAGCAGTTGTTCCGCATATGGATGTCTGAGGGACAGAAGGTTGGGGATCATGTCCACAAGATGATTCGACTGATTGAGCAGTTGGAACATCTTGACTTCAACATGGATTTCCAACTACAGACGGATTTGATCCTTCAGTCCCTTCCTGAATCTTTTGGGAATTTTGTGGCAAATTTCCATATGACTAAACAGGAATGCACCTTAGCTAGTTTACTCAACATGCTGGTTATTGCTCAAAAGAATATGTCGGGCAATAAAGGAAAAGAGGTTGCTTTGATTGCATCTTCTTCTGCTGGAAAGTCCAACAAGAAGAAGGGCAATAAGAAAAAGAAACCTCAGATTCCTTATCCTTCCAAGAAAATAGCTAAACAGAAAGGGAAGACTAAAGCTGATGGAGGCAAAGGAAAGTGTTTTCACTGTTAGAAGGATGGGCACTGGAAAGGGAACTACCCAGAGTATAGCAATCTAAAAGAATGCAATGCCATGATGAAAATCAACTCAAGTTCAAAATATATTTGGTAATTAAGATTATGTCATGTTGTAGAAGATAGGATTGCTAAATTAGAGAAAATGGGGATTCTATCCTCATTGGGCTCTAAGCCTACTCTAACTTGTGAATCTTGCATTCAGGGCAAAATGACTAGATCACCCTTTGTTGGACAAGGGCTAAGGGCTGAAAATATTTTGGAGCTAATACATAGTGATGTGTGTAGTCCATTTAAAGAAATGGCTAAAGGTGGCTTTCATTATTTTATTACCTTTACTGATGATAAATCAAGGTTTGGGTATTTTTATTTGATGAAATACAAATATGAATCCTTTGAAAAGTTTAAAGAATTTAAATATGAAGTAGAAAATCAAACAGGAAAGAGTATTAAAGCTCTTCGATCAGATCGTGGAGGTGAATATTTGAGTACTGAATTTGATGAATACTTGAGACAGCATGGCATTGTTTCCCACGACTCCTCCAGAACGCATACGGTGAATGGTGTATTTGAAAGGAGAAATCATACCCTATTGGATATGGTACGTAGTATGATGAGCTATACTGATATGCCAATCTCCTTTTGGGGATTTGCATTAGAATCAACTTTGTATATTCTGAATAGGATTCCATCAAAATCAGTTTCTTCCACACCTTATGAGATATGACATGGAAGAAAACCAAGTCTTAAGCATGTTAAGATTTGGGGTTGTCCGGCTTATATCAAAAAGCTGAACACTGATAAATTGAAAATCAGATCAGAAAAGGGTCGATTTGTTGGATATCCAAAAGATAGTTTTATATATTATTTTTATTTGCCTACATCACAAAAGGTTGTGGTGAGTAAAGATGCCACATTTCTTGAACAATAGTTTGTTTAAGAAGGAGGCAAAGGAAGGTAAATGGAGTTGGAATTAGAGAATTCTGACCAACCAATAGATCAGATGGATATAGATCTATCAAGTCAACCTACACCCGTTGATGAAACATCTACAGCTGTTCCTCATAAACAACAAGGGTATCTCACCCACTAGTGAGATATGGTTTCCTTCATAAAGAAGAACAAGAGTTATCTACTCATGAAGAAGTAGATCATGGAGATGATTCACTTACTCATGAAAAAGCTATATCAGATATAGACTCTTTTAAATGGATTGATGCTATGAATCTGAGATTGATTCCATGTATAAGAATCAAGTTTGGGATCTTGTTGACCCACATGAAGGTATTGTACCTATAGGAAACAAATGGGTTTTCAAGAAGAAAATTGGTTCTGATGGAAAGGTAGAGACCTATAAGGCAAGGCTAGTAGCAAAAGGGTTTCACCAAAGGCAAGGAATCAACTATGAGGAGATTTTCTCGCCTGTTGCCATGCTTAAATCAATTAGGATTCTATTAACAATAGCTGCATACTATGATTATGAGATTTGGCAGATGGATGTCAAAACAGCTTTTCTCAATGGATATATTGAAGAAAATATTTTCATAGAACAACCTAGGGATTTTGAATCCCAAGATGGTTCCAAGGTATGCAAGCTAAAGTGATCCATTTATGGGTTGAAGTAAGCTTCGAGGAGTTTGAACATCGATTTTGATGAAGCCATTAAATCATTTAGTTTTATCAAAAATGAGGATGAGCCATGTGTATATAAGAAGGTTAGTGACAGTGCTATCACTTTTCTTGTCTTATATGTGGATGATATACTGTTGATGGGTAATGACACAGGTATGTTGACAACTGTAAAGGCATGGTTGTCAAATACATTCTCCATGAAAGACTTAGTAGAGGCAACCTATATTCTTGGGATTCGCATCTAGAGAGATAGAGCGAAAAGAATAATTGGTTTATCCCAAAGTCTATACATGGAAAAGGTGTTAAAGAGGTTTAACATGTTTGATTCCAAGAGAGGATTGTTACCAGTGAGACATGGTATCCATCTTTCTAAAGAGATGTCTCCAAAGACACCTTTTGAAAGAGATAAGATGGCCAGGATTCCATATGCTTTGGCTATTGGAAGTTTAGTGTATGCAATGTTGTGTACTAGGCCGGATATCGCATATGCTGTTAGTTTGACTAGCAGGTATCAATCTATTCCAGGTTTAGAACACTGGATAGCTATCAAGAATATCCTTAAGTACTTGGGAAGAACTAAGGATTTATTCTTGATCTATGAAGGTGGAGATTTACAATTGGATGGTTATACTGATTCTGATTTCCAATTAGATATCGATGATAGAAAGTTTACCTCTGGGTATGTGTTCATTTATAATGGAAGTGCAGTCAGTTGGAAGAGTTCCAAACAGAGCACGACTGCAGATTCCACTACCAAGGCTAAGTATATTGCTGCATCAGATGCTGCAAAAGAAGCTATTTGGATAAAGAAGTTCGTGACAGAACTTGCAGTTCCACTACACTGTGACAACAATGGAGCAGTCACATAAGCTAAGGAACATAGGTCTCACCAGAAATCCAAACGCATAGAAAGGCGCTACCATATTATCAGAGAAATAATTGAGCGAGGCGATGTAGCCATGCAAAAAATAGCATCAGCTGAAAATCCAACTGATCCATTCACTAAGCCTATGTCACAGACTCAGCTAGACCGACATCTTAAGAAGATGGGTCTAAGATATTGTAATGAATAGCTCTAGTGCTAGTGGGAGATTGTTAGTAGTATGACCTAGAGCATATCATTTAGTATGTATCTTGTACATGTTTTTATTAATAAAAGGCATTTCCACTTTTCCGTTTACATAATATATTTATGTGTCATAGAAAAGGTCCATTGATATTTTGTTAGAAATTCTATTCTTAAGTTGTTAAGAATATGAGTGACAGTATTTCTAGTACAAAGTATCATAAATAGGTTCACAATCGAGGATACTTCATAATAAGGACATGACTTATCCAAAAAGATTGTCTTCATGTTTGTTCCCAAGTTATTTATATGAGATATAGATAAGATGGAATGGTGAGTCTCATGCCATATAACAAACATGATAGGCACTTATAAATGATAAGTAGGCTAAACCAGTGACACTTATGACAAGAACATGGAGTTTACTCTTGTCAATGTTTTGTCATAAATCATATTAGTGCATATAATCTTTAGACTTGAGATAGCACAGTTATCTTGTAAATAGGTAGTTTGAGTTTGATACTACTTTCATACTTGTACTGTGTATGGGTATATGGGCATGTGTTGGCTCCTACTAGTTATATATGGAGGTAGGTGTTAATCAAGATGAAATCTTTTCCTCTAAGTAAATAGAGATAAAATCCTATGTTCATTTAATTGTTCTTGATGTTTCAAGTTCTGGCGGAGATAGATAGATTTAATCGAAAAGAGTTTACGATGAGAAAATCTTTTAATCAAGAACTAGAATTAAAGAGAACATAATATTCATAGCAAATGGAGTTTAGCGTAAACCATGACTCGGCTTGAGTTGGGTTTTTGTAACAGAGAGAGTCTAGTGCATGGTAACATATGATTATAGGTTCATTTAAGGTAAACCTTATTACTAATTGGGTGGCCATGACATGTTATGCTAGGTGTTAACCATGGTCTATGAGGTGCATAAAATGATTTAGAGAAATCATTTATGGTAAGAAAGAGTTCTGATGATATTAAGAGTTAATATCATGTCTCAATGCCAATTAGTGATGAGCCTAGTAAGTCACACACATGCACAAGTTATCACCTAATTAAATATGATTTAATTAATTAATGAAAGAGTTTAATTAATTAATTAAATAGGTTTGATTTGCAATTAGATTGCAAAGCCTCTAGCATGACTTGAAACCAAATCTAGGTTATTGGATGTACAGTATAAGTTAAATTTATATTTAAAGTGTTTAAATATGAATTTAATTAATGAGAAATTAATTAATAAAGATTAATTAATTGATTTATATTTGATATAAATTGATTAGAAGAAGAGAAATAATTATTTTGGGTTGAAAACTCAAAATTAAGACACAGGGGCATTTTGGTCATTTCACATAGTGACATGTGGTACCATGAGATGGTGACACATGACACTACACATAAGCTTGCCAAATGTTTTTTAATCATGTAAGATGATTAAAATTAAGATTAAATATAGGTTTGACACTTAGCACAATGTGATTGGGTCAATTAAACCTAGAACCAATCAGAGGGTGACATGTGGCAAGGGTTTAATGTGTTGACCTAGCTATATAAGTGTTGTTATGAAAAGAAAATAATACAACCAGCAGCTGCTCCTCTTTGTGCCGCCACCCAAAGGCTCCTCTCCCTCTCTTCTTCTTCATCTCTTACCAATTCCAAGAGATTAGCAAACAATCTCTTGAATTAAAAATACTAGAAATTGTTTCTAGTGTCCTGTTTACATCTTTAATATCTTAAAAGGAAAAACTTGATTTTTTAATTAATAAAAAAAGCTTTAGAAGCTGTTCAAGGGCTGCCATAGGTGTTCTTGGTGTGGAAAAGCTAGAGGGACAACATCTGGTGTCCTGAAGACGCATCTGAAAGGCATAAATACACTGTAGTGCATCAAGAGGTTAGTGTATTTGTTCTTGATCTAATCTAGGGTACTAAAATTAATCTGATTAATTTTAAAATCTTAAATTGCAAATACAGATCTAAAAACATATTAAAAGAGTTTTAATATGTTGTTTATCGCTAAAAAAAAATAAATCTTGCATGATGCATGTGACCCTAGGTGAAAATTTTGAATTCAATGGTATAAACTTGTGTTTTTCACGCTTCCGCTCCTTTAGGGAGCGCTAGTGTTGTTTGTTAAGAAGAAGGATGGCACTCTCTGCTTATGTATTGACTATTGATAGTTGAATAAGGCGACAATAATGAATAGATATCCCTTGCCCCGCATTGATTACTTGTTTTATAAGTTAAGGGGTGCAGCTGTGTTCTCCAAAATTGACCTGGGATTTGATTATTATCAGCTAAAAGTACAAGAGAAAAGTATTCCTAAAACTACCTTTAGAACCCGCTATGGCCATTATGAGTTCTTGGTCATGCCATTCGGGTAAACTAATGCTCCGACTGCTTTTTATGGATCTGATGAAGACTATTTTCAGACCATACCTCGATTAGTTTGTGGTGGTGTTCATTGATGATATATTGGTCTATTCGAGGAATGCAGAGGAGCATGATAGACATTTATGGATTGTACTGTAGACTTTAAGGGAGAAACAACTATACGTAAAATTGTCGAAGTGTGAATTTTGGCTAAAGGAAATATCCTTCTTGGGGCACATAGTATCGGCAGAGGGCATCAAGGTAGATCCAAGATGGAAGCTGTCCTTAATTGGAAGCCACCCAGAAATATCATTGAAATTCGCAATTTTCTGGGTTTAGCTGGATACTACCGCCGTTTTGTGAAAGGGTTTTCCATTTTGGCATCTCCATTGGCAAAGCTACTTCGAAAAGATGTGAAATTTTAGTGGACAGATAAATGCCAACAGAGTTTTGATGAGTTAAAGAAATGTTTGACTGAAGCTCCAGTCCTTACTTTACCTACTCTGGGTAAAGAATACACAGTTTACAGTGATGCTTCTCACAATGGGTTAGGCTGTGTACTAATGAAAGAGTGGAATGTCATTGCCTATGCATCACACCAGCTAAAACCGCATAAGAGGAATTATCCGACACATGCATTGGAGCTAGCAGCTATTATGTTCGCTCTTAAGATCTGGAGACATTATTTGTATGGGGAGAAGTGCTACATCTACACAGATCATAAGAGTTTGAAGTATCTGGGCACTCAGAAGGAGTTGAATTTGAGACAGAGGAGATGGTTAGAGTTGATAAAAGACTATATTTTTCTGATAGACTATCAGCCAGGGAAAGTTAATGTTGTGCCTGATGCCTTAAGTCGCAAGACTATGGCAAGTCTATGAGTTTCTCCTTTATCTATGGTACATGAGTTGAGAGTATTGCATGCCAGCTTAGAGATGATGAGGGGAAAATAGTAGTTGCTTGGCATGTATAACCAGTGTTGATTGATCATATCAGAATGGCTGCACAGAATGATCAGAAGTTGTTAGAAGAAGTCAGACAGGGCAAGAAACCTGAGTTCTCAGTGAGAGATGATGGCCTATTACTACACCAGGGTAGAATGTGAGTTCCTAATGACGTTGACTTGAGACAGATCATTTTGAAGGAAGCACATGAGTCTCCTTTTGCTATGCACCCTGGTGGCACAAAAATGTATAAAGGGCTGAAAGAACACTATTGGTGGATGGGTATGAAAAGGGATGTAGCAGAATTTGTTTCTAAATACCTAACTTGTCAGCAAGTGAAGGCACAACATCAAGTATTAGCTGGTTTGTTACATCCACTACTAGTACCAGAATGGAAATGGGAGAGAATAACTATGGATTTTGTGATGGGACTTCCGAGGACACAGAAGAGCCATGATGCAATGTGGGTCATTGTTGACAGACTGACAAAGTTTGCTCATTTTTTGCCAGTATGGATGGACTATAGTTTAGAAAGATTGGCCAAGTTATACATTAATGAGATAGTAAGACTGCATGGAGTGCCAGTATCCATCGTATTAGACAGAGATCACGGGTTCAATTCTAGATTGCAGGGTAGTCTTGAGAGCCTTAGGAACTAGATTGAACTTGATATGGCATTCCACCACGCATGCATGGTGAGTGCAGAGAGTAATTCAGATCTTGGAGGACATGCTACGGGCTTGTGTGATTGAGTTTGAGGGGAGTTGGGACACTCACCTGCCTTTGATTGAGTTTGCTTATAATAACAGCTACCAATCAAGCATTGGAATACCTCCATATGAAGCTTTGTATGGTAGAAAATGTAGAACCCCATTGTGTTGGGATGAAGTAGGTGAAAGAAAGATGATTGGGCCCGAAATTATTCAGCAGAATGAGAAGAAAATCAGATTGGTTAGAGATCGAATCAAAGCTGCATCAGACCGTCAGAAGTCCTATATTGATCTGAAGAGAAGGGATATTGAATATGCAGTGGGTTTCCCCTTAGAAGAGAATTATGAGATTTGGCAGAAACGGGAAACTGAGTCCTCGTTTCATTGGGCCATGTGAGGTTCTGGAAAGAGTGGGTTATTTGGCATATCATTTGGCACTACCACCAGAGTTGGAGAAGATACATAACGTCTTCCATGTATCGATGTTGAGGTATAGATCTGACCCATCTCATGTACTACCAGTGGAAGAAATTGAAGTAAATCCAGACCTCACATATGGGGAAGAACCCATAGAGATTCTAGCTTATGAGGTGAAACTATTCGGAACAAGCAGATACCATTAGTGAAAGTGCTGTGGAACCATTATTTAAGCTAGGAGGCTACTTGTGAACGAGAGGAGGACATGAGGAGACAGCACCCACAGCTGTTTAGAGACTGATACTAGGTAAAGTTTCGAGACGAAATTTATTTTAAGGGGGGGAGAATTGTAACACCCCTATTTGCATAGCCTGGTACATTTTATTGTTCCGGTGATCGGTATCGATCCGGACAATTAAGGGGATTAGAATTACATCTAAGACACCTAGATAAGCCCTGAATACAAATAATTAGTAATTTGCAAAATAGTTAAGTATAAAGAAGAAAAACAAAGCATAAAAAGTTAAATGAGCTGGGAGTCACAGCGATGGGTGACCTTCCTGGGAAGTGACTGTGAGGTCAGTCTTAACTCAAATTTCAATCCAGAAAATGTGACACCACGGTCCTTAGGACTATTGAGAACATAGTGGAAAAGAGAAAATCACGAAAAAGAGTTGTTAAGCAGGTCAAATAATTAGGTCAGGGATCCGGAAGATATATCGAATAACTTGCAAACCGGATTGAACCAATAAGGGGCAACTTGGTTAATTCACCCCTAGAGTTGACTCCTGACCTAACTGTCTAATAAAATTGGAGAGAAAAAAATTTCAGAATCAAGAATTAAATTAAAAAACTAATAAAAAAATAAATACAAAAAAAAAGAAAGCTTTATTTACATCATGCTTACATCATTGGATGGCATTATGAATGATGTCAAAATGCAATTTTATTTTCCCCACCATAATTGACTAAGTCAAATAAGACTAAAAGACATAAAATTGAAAAAAAAAAAACAAATCACTCTTCTCCACCCAAGTGTGCCGGCTTCCTCTCTCTCACCACCATTGAAGACCCACCATGAAAGCTTGAATCCAAGCTTGATTTTAACTACTTAAACCTACTTTGATTCCAAATTAATCCATTAGAACTTGATAAACTTACTTGAAAAGGTGATTGGGCAAGAAAGAAAGAAGAAACATGGAGGGAAATTGAAGAGTTGAACATCAAAGAAAGGTTAGTGGTTTGAATTGAAAAAATTTTAGTTTATTACTTGTGTTCTTAATGTAAGTAGCTTAGATCTTAACTTAAAATCAAAATAAAACAATTTTTTGAGGACCAAAGAGGATTTTTGGCCAGCTTATGTTAGGGTTTGAAATGAATGATTTTGATGTGTTTGATTGGTTGTTTAAGGTGAATTAGGTGTATAGACATTAGATGTACACTTTAATGGCATTGAATTACACAAATGTGTAACTAGGGTTTTTAGCATTTTGAAAATTTAAAGAAAAAGTTGAGAATTGGTCAATTGATGCAATTGACCTTACTTGAATTGAGAAATGGTCAATTGTGACCATTTGTGGTGTGTGTGAATTGTTAGAACCAAGTTTCAATTCAGATTGGTTAGGGTCAGTATGCTGACAGCTTGACCTTGGTCCCTTTCAGGGACTAAAACTAGAAATTTATCAACCCAATTAGTGTGAGGTCAATTGGAAATGAAAATAAACACAAAATGGACCATTCTCATTTAGGAATCATGCTTAGAAAATGACCCTAACTTAGTAAACAATTAGGCCAAATCCGGATTTAGGCACATTGCCCTGTACAAAAATGACCAAATGAATAGTAATTACTTAAATGACCATAACTTGGTCTAAGAAGGTCCAAATGACCTGAATCTTATATCGATAGAAAGTTGAGACATAGCCCTACAACTTTCATGAGGAAAACAAACTCATATTTTGACCATAAACTATTCAAAAAGTCACCTGCAATCAACACACCAAAACTGCTAGTATCCAGAAAATGCCCAACATTCTAGGTAATACCAAATCCAGCTAGCCCCATTCAAATAGTTATATCTTGGGCTACAAAACTCCAAATGGAGTCATTCAAAAAGAGAAATAAAGTTAAGACAATAAGGAACAACTTCTATGAAGAAAACTTAGCTAAATTTCAACAGTAACTTGACCAATGGAACAGTGCAAAACAGAACACCAAATCTAAAATTTGGAAATTTCACCTAAGAGACTTAAAATTTGAGGAAACAACCAAAACCAAAAAATTAGGTAATCAAAATGTGGTATGTGGCTGAAATTAAAATTTCCATACCTATTAAGCATGAGAAAGTCAACAAATTGACTTGAATAGTGTCATAAATAGTAACCCCGAAAGGTAAAATTTTAAGAATGTTAATTTAAGCATATTAGGACTCAAAAAATTAATTGTGAAATTCTTTAGTGGATTTATGATAAATTGTGATACTGAAACACTGTAAAATTGAGTGTTTCAGTTGAAAAGAATACCAGGAAAGAACCCGAGGCATCGAGTCAAGTCCAAGAGGCGACTTGTATAAGGTTTGTGCACAACATAAATATTCTTTAAAATTTCTTTGCAAAGTGCATGAAATGAATTGTGATTTACTTATATTGCAAAATGGTGATTGAAATGTATATTATGCTTTTGACTTTAATTGTTGAAAGTTTAATTATATGTGTTTGAATTGGCAATAAATGTTTAGTAAATTGCTAAGACAGTTTTGAAACCAAAGTGTCATGACCATATATTTGAATGCCTCACTTGTAACACCCCTATGTTCGGTAGTGCGTTCTACTGTTTTGGTGATCAGTGTCTGTCCGGACAGTTAGGATGCCTAGAACTACATCTAAATATTAGTGAGGAGACATAAAATAATGAAATACAAGAAAAAATAAAGGAAAAATAATAACAATGAAATGTAACCAAGTTAAACGAATCGAGAACCCTAGCGATGGGTGACCGCACCGGGAAGTTGCGACGTGGACCGTTGACTAGCCCTGGACCATGGAGAACCCTGAAAAATATTTTTAGACTTAAATAAAGACCTATTGAAGTATAAATATCATTAGAAATATCAAAGAAAAATTAATTAATTAGTACAAAGAAAAGTGAGAAATCGAAAAACAGACAAAACTCTATTCTGAAAAAATCTGAATGCAACCGAGCAGGGCATTGTGGTCATTTGACACCCGAGTTGTCTTTTGACTTAATGTCCATTAAAAATACATGATATTACACTTGGAAAATGTCATGAAAAATTAAATTGATGGTACATAAATTAAATAGCAAAAATTAAGAGTTAAATGTAGAAATTGAAAACTTGGATTATTATAATGTTAATGTTAATTAGTGGAGCACTAAGTGGACACTTAGTGACATATAAAAGACAAGAGATTAGCCATTTCTCATCATCTTCTTCCCATTTCCTTCACTTTTCCGAATTGAACTCCTCCCTAAAATTACCATGGCCGCCCACCATGCATGAACTCCAATCCACCATTCCAAGCCATAATTTCTTCACTTGTTCTTCATTAAAGTTGCTCTACATAGCTTGGGCAGTAGATAGGCAGCAAGAAGATCAAGTTTTGATGAAGTTTTGAAGAGTTTCTAAAGTGGTAAGTATGTGTTTTTTATTATTGCTTCATTAAATTTTGTGAGGATGTTATGGGTACTTGAATTGTGGAAAGAATTTTGGAGTTTGATGTTCTAAGGGAGATGTGTATTTTTGATAGCCATGCAAACTCCTTAAGGGCAGTTTATTCTTGCTTGTAAATGGTAGATTAAAGGGTTGAACGTATGTTTATATGTGTAGGAATAAATTGGGTGATGTATACTAAGTATATTGTGAATGTATACTTGAATTTGGAAGCTTGGACATTAATGGAGAGAGGTGTATGAATCGGCAACATGAATGGTGAACCATAAAACTGTTATTTCATGTTTGGTTTATGGAATATTAATGTTGAATTGTGGTACTTGTTATGGCAGCTTGTGTATATGTATGAAGATGTGAGGTTGGACATGTAAATGAGCTAGGTTAGGTGATTGAATTGTTTGTAATTTGAGCTTGAAAAATTCTATACTATATGGTGCATATTGAGTGTGATTAAAAGCTGCCAAAATGACTAAAAATATTTTGTGAAATGTGTTTAGGTTATGGTACAAAAAAGAAATGGCACAAAACAGAAATGGCATGAATGTGTAATTTGGTAGGTATTAGATGTATCCTTGATGAGTGATGGACAATGTGCAATAGGGCAGTGTGTATTTTGACCTAGAACCTTAAGTGTGTGGCTCCAATTGGTATGAAACCAATTGGAGGTGAAACTAGGCATAAAAAGTGCAAACTTTCATGAAGGAAGCTTACTAAAATTCTGCTTGGAAGGTAACTTGAAAAATGACCAAATCCGAATTAGTGCATTTAAGGCCTGAAAATTGACCATTTGGGCAGTAGTTAGTGTATTGGCCATAACTCACTCAAAATAGGTCCAATTGACCTGAAATTTTTTCCATGAATAGTTGAGACATATATCTACAAGTCTTATGAAGACACCAAAGCCCATAAATGACCATAAGTAAGTCAAATAGCTTACACAATTTTGGGTCCAAAAAATTGGCCGAACCTAAAATGACCTAAAATGATCTAAAGTGACCAATTTTGATGCACTTTGACCAGTAATAGTAAATGACCATAACTTGGTCTAATAAACTCAAAATGACCTGAAATTTTGCCCCACGTGCAATAAGATATAGATCTACAAGTTTGTAGTTTTGACCGAAACCCGAAAATCAAGGGAACTAGGCCGTTCGTCTAGGTCAAATTAGTATACCGAAATCCAACAAATTGCAATAAAATGCAATATATATGGAAATGAATTGGATAACATATACCAACCCTATGAAGGAACGGAAGAGTGAAAAACACAAGTTTATACCATTGAATTCAAAAATTTTCACCTAGGGTCACATGCATCATGCAAGATTTATTTTTATCTATTTGATTTCAATGATAAACAACATATTAAAATTCTTTTAATTTGTTTTTGGATCTGTATTTGCCATTTAAGATTTTAAAATTAATCAGATTAATTTTAAAATCCTAGATTAAATCAAGAACGATTACACTAACCTCTTGATGCACTGCAGCGTGTCTGCGCCTTTGAGATTTGCCTTCAGGACACCAAATGTTGTCCCTCTTGATTGTCCACACCAAGAACACCAATGGCAGCCCTTGAATAGCTTCTAAAGCTTTTTCTATTAATTAGAAATTAAAGTTCTGCCTTTTAAGAGATTAGAGATGTAAACAGGATACTAGAAACAATTCTTAGTGTTCTTAATTTAAGAGATTGATGGCTAATCTCTTTGAATTGATGAGAGATGAAGAATAATAGATGGAGAGCCTCAAAATAGCATTACAAAGGAGAGGAGTGGCTGCTGGTTGTTTTTCTTTTTCATAACAACACTTATAGAGCTAGGTTAACACATTAAACTCTTGCCACATGTCGCCCTTCGATTAGCTCTAGGTTTAAGTGACTCAATCACATTGTGCCAAGTGTCAAGCCTATATTTAATCTTGATTTTAATCATCTTACATGATTAAAAAAAACATTTGGCAAGCTTATGTGTAATCCCATGTGTCACCATCTCATGGTGCCACGTGTCACACTATGAAATGACCAAAATGCCCCTCTGTCTTAATTTTGAGTTCTTAACCCAAAATAATTATTTTTCTTCTTCTAATCAATTTATATCAAATATAAATTAATTAATTAATCTCTATTAATTAATTTCTCATTAATTAAATTCATATTTAAACACTTTAAATATAAATTTAACTTATACTACACATCCAATAATCTAGATTTGGTTTCAAGTCATGCTAGGGACTTTACAATTTAATTGCAAACCAAACCTATTTAATTAATGAATTAAACTCTTTAATTAATTAATTAAATCATATTTAAATAGGTGATAACTTGTGTATGTGCGTGACTTACTAGGCTCATCACTAATTGGCAATGAGATATGATATCAACTCTTAATATCATCAGAACTCTTTCTTACCATAAATGATTTCTCTAAATCATTTTATGAACCTCATAAACCATGGTTAACGCCTAGCATAACATACCATGGCCACCTAATTAGTAATAAGGTTTATCTCAAATGAACCTATAATCATATGTTACCATGCACTAGAATCTCTTTGTTACAAAATCCCAACTCACGCTGGAGTCATGGTTTATGTCAAACTCCATTTGCTATGAATATTATGTTTTCTTTTAATTCGGTTCTTGATTAAAAGATTTTCTCATCGAAACTCTTTTACAATCAATCTATCTGTCCTGGCCAGGAACTTGAAACATCAAGAACAATTAAATGAACATAGGATTTTATCTCTATTTACTTAGAGGAACAAATTCCATCTTGATCAACACCTACCTCCATATATAACTAGTAGGAGCCAATGCATGCCCATATACCCATACACAGTACAAGTATGAAAGCAGTGTCAAACTCAAACTACCTATATATAAGATAACTGTGCTATCTCAGGTCTAAAAATTATATGCACTGACATGATTTATGACAAAACATTGACAAGAGTAAACTGCATGTGCTTGCCATAAGTGTCACTGGTTCGGCCTACTTATCATTTATAAGTGCCTATCATGTTTGTTATATGGCATGAGACTCACCATTCCATCTTATTTATATCTCATATAAATAACTTGGGAACAAATATGAATACAATCTTTCTGGATAAGTCATGTCCTTATTATGAAGTATCCTCGATTATGAACCTATTTATGATACTTTGTGCTAGAAATATTGTCACTCATATTCTTAATAACTTAAGAATAATATTTCTAACAAAATATCAATGGACCTTTTCTATTACACATAAATATATTATGTAAACGGAAAAGTGGAAATGCCTTTTATTAATAAAAATATGTATAAGATACATACTAAATGATATGCTCTAGGGCATACTACTAACAATCTCCCACTAGCACTAAAGCCATTCATTACAATATCTTAGACCTATCTTCTCAAGATGTCGGTCTAACTGAGTCTGTGACATAGGCTTAGTGAATGGATCAGCTGGATTTTCAGTTGATGCTATTTTCTGCATGGCTACATCGCCTCGCCCAACTATTTCTCTGATAATGTGGTAGCGCCTTTCTATGTGTTTGGATTTCTGGTGAGACCTTGGTTCCTTAGCCTGTATGAATGCTCCATTATTGTCACAGTGTAGTGGAACTGCTGACTCAATGGAAGGAACTACTGTAAGTTCTGTCATGAACTTCTTTATCCAAACAACTTCCTTTGCGACATCGATGCGAATATACTCGACCTCGTAGAGTGGAATCTGTAGTCGTGCTCTGTTTGGAACTCTTCTAACTGACTGCACCTCCATTACAAATGAACACATATCCAAAGGTAGACTTTCTATCATCGATATCTGATTGAAAATCAACCATCCAATCGCAAGTCTCCACCTCCACAAATCAAGAATAAATCCTTAGTTCTTCTCAAGTACTTAAGGATATTCTTGACAGCTATCTAGTGTTCCAAACCTGGATTGGATTGATACCTGCTAGTCAAACTAACAGCATATGCGATATCCGGCCTAGTACACAATATTACATACATTAAACTTCCAATAGCCAAAGCATATGGAATCCTGACCATCTTATCTCTTTCTTCAGGTGTCTTTGGAGACATCTTTTTAGAAAGGTGGATACCATGTCTCACTGGTAACAATCCTCTCTTGGAATCAAGCATGTTAAACCTCTTTAACACCTTTTCCAAGTATAGACTTTGGGATAAACCAATTATTCTTTTCGCTCTATCTCCATATATGTGAATCCCAAGAATATAGGTTGCCTCCCCTAAGTCTTTGATGGAAAATGTATTTGACAACCATACCTTTATAGTTGTCAATATACCTATGTCATTACCCATCAACAATATGTCATCCACATATAAGACAAGGAAAGTGATAGCACTATCACTAACCTTCTTATATACACATGGCTCATCCTCATTTTTGATAAAACCAAAGGATTTAATGGCTTCATCAAAATGGATGTTCCAACTCCTCGAAACTTGTTTCAACCCATAAATGGATCGCTTTAGCTTGCATACCTTGGAACCATCTTGGGATTCAAAACCCCTAGGTTGTTCCATGAAAGTGTTTTCTTCAATGTATCTATTGAGAAAAGCTATTTTGACATCCATCTGCCAAATTTCATAATCATAGTATGCAGCTATTACTAATAAAATCCTAATTCATTTAAGCATGGAAACAGGCGAAAAAGTCTCCTCATAGTCGATTCCTTGCCTTTGGCAAAACCCTTTCGCTACTAGCCTTGCCTTATAGGTCTCTACCTTTCCATCAGAACCAATTTTCTCCTTGAAAACCCATTTGTTCCCTATTGGTACAATACCTTCAGGTGGGTCAACAAGTTCCCAAACTTGATTCTTATACATGGAATCAATCTCGGATTTCATAGCATCAATCCATTTTGAAGAGTCTATATCTGATATAGCTTCTTCATAGGTAAGTGGATCATCTCCATGATCTACTTCTTCATGAGTAGACAACTCTTGTTCTTTTTCATGAAGAAAACCATATCTCACTGGTGGGTGAGATACCCTGGTAGTTCTACGAGGAACAGCTGTAGATGTTTCATCAACGGGTATAGGATGACTAGATGGATCTATATCCATCTGATCTGTTGGTTGGTCAGAATTCTCCATTTCTAACTCTATTTGCCTTCCTTTGCCTCCTTCTTGAACAAACTGTTATTCAAGAAATGTGGCATCTCTACTTATCACAACCTTTTGTGAAGTAGGCAAATAAAAATAATATCCAAAACTATCTTTTGGATATCCAACAAATCGACCTTTTTCTGATCTGGTCTCTAATTTATCAGTGTTTAGCTTTTTGATATAAGCTGGACAATCCCAAATCTTAACATGCTTAAGACTTGGTTTTCTTTCATGCCATATCTCATAAGGTGTGGAAGAAACTGATTTTGATGGAATCCTATTCAGAATATACAAAGCTGATTCTAATGCAAATCCCCAAAAGAATATTGGCATATCGGTATAGCTCGACATACTACGTACCATATCTGATAGGGTACGATTTCTCTTTTCAGATACACCATTCAGCTGTAGCGTTCCTGGAGGAGTCAGCTGAGAAACAATGCCTTGTTCTCTCAAGTATTCATCAAATTCAGTACTCAAATATTCACCTACACAATCTGATCGAAGAGCTTTAATACTCTTTCCTATTTGATTTTCTACTTCAGATTTAAATTCTTTAAACTTTTCAAAGGATTCATGTTTGTATTTCATCAAATACAAATACCCAAATCTTGATTTATCATCAGTAAAGGTAATAAAATAATGAAAGCCCCCTCCAGCCATGTCTTTAAATGGACCACATACATCACTATGTATTAGCTCCAAATATTTTCAGCTCTTAGCCCTTGTCCAACAAAGGGTGATCTAGTCATTTTGCCCTGAAGGAAAGATTCACAAGTTGGAGTAGGCTCAGAGCCCAATGAGGATAGAATTCCCATTTTCTCTAATTTTGCAATCCTATCTTCTGCAACATGACATAACCTTAAATGCCAAATATATTTTGAACTTGAGTTGGTTTTCACCATAGCATTGCATTCTTTTAGATCACTTACTTTTAATTTGTGTTTGTCATTATTATCCAAATAATAAAGACCAACATTCATATAACCCGAACCAACATATTTATTTCCAAAATAAATATTGCAAACATCATCTGTGAACTGTAATTCATAGCTATTTCTAGTCAAACTAGATATAGAAATGATGTTCTTAAAAGCATCAGGTACATATAAAATATAATCCAAACATGTAAAAAGATTTAGATCCTATGGCCAAAGCTTCAACAGTTGAGCCATTGCCAATTCGGACTCTAATATCTTGAGAACGCAAGTTGCTACTATTTACTAGTTTACATATCATTAGAAATGTGAAGCGCACGATATCTAAAACCCAATTTGTAGATGAACTATGAGTATCATCGAATCTAAATAACAAGATATGGACATACCTTAGAAGGTGTATCCTTCTTGTCCTTGAGAAGCAAGATACTGCAGGTAGTTCTTTTCCGTGCCCATCCTTTTGGCGGTGGAAACACTTTCCTTTGCCTCCATCAGCTTTAGTCTTCCTTTTCTGTTTAGCTATTTTCTTGGAAGGACCAGAAATCTGAGGTTTCTTTTTCTTATTGCCCTTCTTCTTGTTGGACTTTCCAGCACAAGAAGATGCAATCAAAGCTACCTCTTTTCCTTTATTTCCTGGCATATTCTTTTGGGCAATAACCAGCATGTTGCGTAAACCAGCTAAGGTGCATTCCCGTTGAGTCATATGGAAATTTGTCAAAAAAATCCCAAAAGACTCAGGAAGGGACTGAAGGATCAAATCCGTCTGTAGTTGGAAATCCATGTTGAAGTCAAGATGTTCCAACTGCTCAATCAGCCGAATCATCTTGTGGACATGATCCCCAACATTCTATCCCTTAGACATCCTCATACGGAATAGCTATCTATATATCTCATACCTAGCATTCCTGCTATGCTCACCATACAACTCTTGTAGGTGAAGGAGGATCTCACTCGCACTCAACATGTTCTCATGCTGCTTTTGTAACTCATTACTCATGGAAGCAAGCATGTAACACTTAGCTCTCATATCGTGCTCCTTCCACTTATCCAAAGTTTCATGTTCCTCTTGTGTGGCCTCTAGAGGTAAGGGACCAGGAACATTTGAATATAGAACATATCCTATATGTTCAAGGTTTAGGACAAGTTTCAAATTTCTTAGCCAATCAGACAGATTAGGTCCTGTCAACATATTGCGATCAAGTATGCTTGTAAGGATATTGGATGGTGATGGTTGTTCTGTGCTCATTTTTATCAGAAAAATAACTGCAGAAAATAACTAGATTAATTAGTAAATGTATCATGTAATTAACCAAAATGATTATAGTCTTTTAATCAAATTGGTCCTCCCACTAACTTAGCGAATCCTACACTTCCAAAGTAGAGAATGGAAATCCTAGTTGGATAGATTTCTAGTAGGTGATTGAATTCTTATAATTCTATTGACCATCCTCAGGTACATCCATTATTGGAATTACAATAAGCTATAAGTGAGCAACTTCTTGCCCATCACATCTCATGTGAGGTTCAATCCTTTACCTAGCCCTTAATGCTCAAAATCTCAGGTACATCCATTATTGACTTATCTTGCATTAGTTAAGTTGATCCCATTGAGCCAGTAATTATGCAAATAATTTTAATGTCCTTAGGTACATCCAATATTGGCTATCAAACTATTTACATATTTATAACATCTCATGCTTAACAATTATTCTTAAGAAAATCTCTTAAATTAATTGCATCTTATGCAACTATTTAAAATTTCTTAAAATAATTGCCCCAATGGAGGGCCTATGTTATAATTACTTTAATTATAGCATTTCCAACTTAATCATTTGTTCGGAAGATTTTATAATCATCCTAATTACTATTTAGGTCTCACTTTGCACATTATCCATTTAGCATGCATATATCATATAATAGCATACATTCCCACACATCTCATACATTCATGGATAAGCAATAAATATGGTATGATCATGGACTTTCTAAGGGATTCAATTCTGAGCCACCAAGAATTGAATCAGGGCATTCCTAGGTGCATTTCATTCATTTATTTTACAAGAGTTGCTGAAGGAGTACATAATCAACACTTGATCTTGAATTCCTCCCACTGGTCCCACCAATGCTCTTGACCTCCTTGAACTTCTTGCAATCCAATATGACATAGTAATCCTTGGCATACAAAGGAAAATTTACAAGAACTTAAATAAATGAAATTACAACCCAAAAATTATTACAAACTTAATAATACATGCCCAAAATAAATTAAAATAAATTAATTAATTTACAATCCCAAAGAAACATAAAAGAAATAAATCCAATCACATTGGTCTTTTATAGTCCATGATCATCCATCATGCATATCACTATTTAACAATTAAATAAAACATACATACTTAAATTAAATTGAATATTTCATATTCAACTTAAAAATCCAGATTTGAATATGATTCAAATAAATTTAAAAATTCAGATTTGAATCACATTCAAACATTTTTTAAAAAATCAGATTTGAATCACATTCAAACATTTTTTAAAAAATCAGATCTGAATTTTATTCAATCAATTTTAAAAAATCAGATTTAAATATAATTCAAAAAACTTAAAAAATTTAGATTTGAATCACATTCAAACAACTTTTAAAATTCAAATTTGAATCACATACAAACAATTTTTAAAATTCTGATCTGAATCATAATTTAATTGTGTTATAAAAATTTTAATTAAACAATTTAATTAGACATAAAATGGATCTTAGATCATACACAATGCACATTCACCATCCATTTACCTTTGCACACCATTATGGTGCATCAACCATGCGCACCATGGTGTTCATCATTTGTGCCGCCACCTTGGCTTTGCAACCAGCAATAAACTTTTGATCTCATGATCAAACACACAATTAAATCATATAAACATCAATCTAAATGGCAAATATAGTGGCTCTGATACCAATTGAAGGAACGAAAGCGTGAAAAATACAAGTTTATACCATTGAATTCAAAAATTTTCACCTAGGGTCACATGCATCATGCAAGATTTATTTTTATCTATTTGATTTCAATGATAAACAACATATTAAAACTCTTTTAATATGTTTTTGGATCTATTTTTGCCATTTAAGATTTTAAAATTAATCAGATTAATTTTAGAACCCTAGATTAAATCAAGAACGATTACACTAACCTCTTGATGCACTGCAGCGTCTCTACGCCTTTGAGATTTGTTTTCAGGACACCAAATGTTGTCCCTCTAGATTTTCCACACGAAGAACACCTATGGCAGTCCTTGAACAGCTTCTAAAGCTTTTTCTATTAATTAGAAATTCAAGTTCTGCCTTTTAAGAGATTAGAGATGTAAATAGGGTACTAGAAACAATTTCTAGTGTTCTTAATTCAAGAGATTGATGGCTAATCTCTTTGAATTGATAAGAGATGAAGAAGAATAGATGGAGAGCCTCAAAATGGCGTGACAAAGGAGAGGAGTGGCTGCTGGTTGTTTTTCTTTTTCATAACAACACTTATATAACTAGGTTAACACATTAAACCCTTGCCACATGTCACCCTTTGATTAGCTCTAGGTTTAAGTGACCCAATAACATTGTGCCAAGTGTCAAACCTATATTTAATCTTAATTTTAATCATCTTACATGATAAAAAAAAAACATTTGGCAAGCTTATGTGTAATCCCATGTGTCACCATCTCATGGTGCCATGTGTCACCATCTCATGGTGCCACGTGTCACACTATGAAATGACCAAAATGCCCCTGTGTCTTAATTTTGAGTTCTTAACCCAAAATAATAATTTTTCTTCTTCTAATCAATTTATATCAAATATAAATTAATTAATTAATCTCTATTAATTAATTTCTCATTAATTAAATTCATAATTAAACACTTTAAATATAAATTTAACTTATACTACACATCTAATAATCTAGATTTGGTTCCAAGTTATGCTAGGGACATTGCAATTTAATTGCAAACCAAACCTATTTAATTAATCAATTAAACTATTTAATTAATTAATTAAATCATATTTAAATAGGTGATAAGTTGTGTATGTGTGTGACTTACTAGGCTTATCACTAATTGGCAATGAGACATGATATCAACTCTTAATATCATCAGAACTCTTTCTTACCATAAATGATTTCTCTAAATCATTTTATGAACCTCATAGACCATGGTTAACGCCTAGCATAGCATGCCATGGCCACCCAATTAGTAATAAGGTTTACCTCAAATGAACCTATAATCATATGTTACCATGCACTAGAATCTCTCTGTTACAAAATCCCAACTTAAGCTGGAGTCCTGGTTTATGTCAAACTCCATTTGCTATGAATATTATGTTCTCTTTTAATTCCAGTTCTTGATTAAAAAGATTTTCTCATCAAAAACTCTTTTTTGAATAAAGCTATCTGTCATGGCCTGCAACTTGAAACATCAAGAACAATTAAATGAACATAGGATTTTATATCTATTTACTTAGAAGAACAGATTCCATCTTGATCAACACCTACCTCCATATATAACTAGTAGGAGCCAACACATGTCCATATACCCATACACAGTACAAGTATGAAAGCAGTATCTAACTCAAACTACCTATATACAAGATAACTGTGCTATCTCAGGTCTAAAGATTATATGCACTGATATGATTTATGACAAAACATTGATAAGAGTAAACTCCATGTGCTTGTCATAAGTGTCACTGGTTTGGCCTACTTATCATTTATAAGTGCCTATCATGTTTATTATATGGCATGAGACTCACCATTCCATCTTATTTATATCTCATATAAATAACTTGGGAACAAATATGAATTCAATCTTTCTGGATAAGTCACGTCCTTATTATGAAGTATCCTCGATTGTGA
Source organism: Hevea brasiliensis (assembly GCF_030052815.1). Lineage (NCBI taxonomy): Eukaryota > Viridiplantae > Streptophyta > Magnoliopsida > Malpighiales > Euphorbiaceae > Hevea > Hevea brasiliensis. The sequence goes on along the minus strand of NW_026614821.1, from coordinate 27,951 downwards.
ACCTATTTATGATACTTTGTGCTAGAAATATTGTAACTCATATTCTTATGAACTTAAGAATAATATTTCTAACAAAATATCAATGGACCTTTTATATTACACATAAATATATTATGTAAACGGAAAAGTGAAAATGCTTTTTATTAATAAAATATATACAAGATACATACTAAATGATATGCTCTAGGGTATACTACTAATACCCTAAAAGGCTACAAATGTGATATATTGGTAACATTAAAACCTAATTCACCTAGACTGCATCGATGGTCAACATCTTAGGTTGACTAAGGAAATAATAGAATTCGATAAATTAATTATTGAACCTTATTCTTAGAGACAGTTTAAATGAGTACTGAAACACTTCAAATTGTGTGTTTCAGTTAGCAAAGACTCAGGGAAGGGGAAGGAAGCACTGAGTCAGAGCCAAGAGACAGTTATCAGAGGTTTGTGCACAATAGTTATTTCTTTTGAATTTTTCAATTGAAGTAAATTATGATTATTTGTATGTTATTATTTTAAATTATATTTGTGCACAATAATTTTGACTTTTCATTTTCTACTTAAAAATTTAATTGAACATTATGGTTTTAAATTGTGTCTGTGCACAATACTTTTATATTCACTGCTTTTACTAGCAAATTTATTTGGAGAAATGAGTTATGAATAATTTTTTATTGTTTGGGTTTTGGGAATATTATTTTGAAATTATTGTGTTGCCAACTTTGCAAATGGAAATTTTGAGATAAAATGTGATTTGTGGTTTGTATAATATATTGTGATTTGAAATTATTTTGATTCACACTTGGCATGACATCACATTATGTTCCTCCTCCATTTATGGGGTGAGTGTGATATATTCCTCCCTCTTTGACTTATCAGTCTGGGGTGAGTGTGATTATGTTTCTCCCTCTTTGACTTGCCAGCCTGAGGTGAGTGTGGATGAGTACTCATTATATAGCTAGCTTCCTCCATCATTGATTTCGATTATTGGGGTGAGTGTGTCTTGTCGTGGTGTACAACACAGCATGTGCGGAAAATTGTGTCATGGCCTAAATTGTGTTATGAATTGGCAACACCGTGTTATTCAGTTATTTGATCAGATTGTGTTATTGATTGGCAAAACACTGTATTATTCAGTTATTTGATCAAATTGTGTTATTGATTGGCAAAACTGTATTATTTAGTTATTTGATCAAATTTGTGTTATATGAACTTTGTAAATTGTGAAATGGAATTGTGAACTATTTGATTTGTGAATTGTCAATAAAAGATTTATGTATCGCATTTCAAATTGTTATTGTGCACCACTGAGTAAATTTTACTCAGCGATAGCTTTTCATTGTTGTCGCAGGTAGATAGACTGACAAGGCAGCAGACTAGGCTGCTAGTACTACACTAAGAGATCATCGGGAATATCGAGTATACCATATTTTGCATTTTGTATTGTAATGTATGTTCACTGTATGTATATAGTGTTCTTGGTTTTGAGCAGTTGTAAATTAAAATTGTACATTGAAGTTGTAAAATAAATTGTGAATTATTTTGGCTTGTAAAATTTGTAATATATTTCTTTTATCTCAGCCTTTGGAAATATTAAAAAATTATTGTGGATTTGAGTTGAGAAAAATATTGTGTTAATTAACTGTTGGAGTTTGAGATTGGAAAATATATTTGAAATGCTTTTTTACAGGTTTTTGAAGAACTGTTTTATTCAAAATACAGATGGCACTCTGCCAAAATTTTTACAGAAATTCCTAATAATTCAAATGTGTTAGCTGTTTCACTTCAGTTAAAAAAAAAAAAATTAACACCTGTAAATAGTGCTCACCACTATAAAAAGAAGTAAGAAAAGATTTAAAATCCCTTGTAGTGTACTTAATGGGTTATCAGTAGATGAAGTTGGTAATTCATTAGGTATACAACGGGATCATGTTATGCCTTACGGAAGGGTAGGTGTGACATCACTAGCATGACTAGTGGGAGGAATTAGTTTTGAATTTTGATTCCCTCTCTGGCTGAAGTATTAAGGTGTGTGCCAGTAGAGGAAGGGAAGAAATTGAATGGGTACCCATAGTTTGAGCTAGCTAGCCTTGTGATTCCTTATAAGCCTCTGGCAATTAAGATGAACATTGTTCTAATGGTATGATATAACTGTGTGTTTTTATGAAATTGTTTTGAGACTTCCGAAATGAGACTGTTTTGACTAAAATTATAAATTATCTTTTGTATCTACTTTTCATTTTCAGTATAATATTTGAATAAATGTGATTTGATTTATGCATAAATTGTATTTTAGTATGTTGTGCACCATTGAGTCATAGTACTCAGCAATGGCTGTCCGTTGCTGTCGCAGGTGGAGAGACTAGTAGAGTAGCTGAGTGAGTTGCTAAGGAGTACTGAGCTACTTTTGGATATTTTATCGGGTATAATTTTATACCCTTATTGTATATATTCATTTTGATGTAAATAACTATATGTATCTTTGTAAATGGGTATTGAGCAGATTGTATAGATTTTGTAATAATATTATTTTGGATTTTTTAATGTAAATTTTGGGTTGATGAATGTAAATTGATTTTTCTTTAATGAAATATGAATGAAGTTATTTAGTATTATTTTTGAAGACAATTGAATTAAAAATTATTTTGAATTATGGAGTTGGAAGAAATGATATTGATTTGTGTTGTGGTAGTGGTTGATTTTGATGAAATGAATTATTGGAAGTGTTTTTATAGGTGTTTGAAGAATTGTTTTTACTAAATTTAGACGGCACTCTGCCGAAAATTTTTCAAAATTTGCATAAAAATAAAAATAGACAAAAATTTTAACTAGTCTTTAAACTTCAAGTAAATGTTTTTAATGCGTGATATAAAAGCTCACCACTTTCAAAAAGTAAGAAAATTATTTTAAAATCCTTTGTAGTGTATTTAATAGGTTATCGGTAGACAGAGTCGGTAATTTATTTGATATACTATGGGATCATGTTATGCCTTACAGAGTGGTAAGGTGTGACAACCGCCATACTTCCACGTTTCTCCTGGAGATCTGTATAGGTTAATGGTGTAGGGCGGTGGTGGCTGTCTGAAGTGGTGAAGGCTATGGCTGTGGAGGTGGAGGTGGCTGTGGTTGTGGGATGGCTCCAGTGACCTGACGGAGTAGCTGAGTCGTCTGTTCCAAGAAGGCCTGCTGTGCTCTCCCTACAGTACCCCGGGATGACTCGGCTTTACTGCTTTGCTCCCTATTAGGAGCAGGTGCAGGTGCGTGACTCTCTACCTCCTCCTCTATCGGTCCTGGAGGTTCGTGCTCTAAAGGATCAAATGCCATCGATCCTATAAAATAGACAAAGAACTGATCAACATTAGTGTCACCTTGACTCTATTTAAAGGCCCATGCATGTGATGCACTCTATCTATTTCTAACTATCTAGGTCTAGGACCGCCTAAACCAAGCTCTGATACAACTAAATGTGACGCCCCTTACCTGTCTACTGTATAGCTGAGCAAGAAGTGCCACATTTGATGCCGGTGAACCCTATCTTATTTTGTCATATCTATTGTAAACTTTTAATATCATTTAAAAGTAGTAATCCATGTGTAAATTTTTTTTTTTATAACTTATTTCTGTGGAGAACCGAACAGAGCCTCCCCTATTTTATTAGCATATGGCGGGTTCCGCTAATCACCTGTTAGCATGTTCATAGTCATTTCACACATTTCCATATCATATTCTCTTTTGTCATATCATTCACAATTATTTATGTCACACCCTACCCCTCTGTAAGGCATAACATGATCCCGTAGTATACCTAATGAATTACCAACTCCGTCTACTGATAACCCATTAAATACACTACAAGGGATTTTCAAAACTTTTCTTACTTCTTTTACAGTGGTGAGCACTATTTACAGTGTTAAAACCTTTTGAATCAAGTGATAGAATTGACACATTTGAATTATTTGGAATTTCTGTCAAAATTTTGGCAGAGTGCCCTCTGTATTTTGGATAAAACAGTTCTTCAGAAAACCTGTAAAAAGCACTTCAACATGTATTTGCAATCTCAACTCCAACATATTTCTCAACACAACATTTTTCTCAATTCAAATCCATAGTGATTTTTCAAAGACTGAGATACAAGAAATATAATACAAAACTATTTAAGTAAATGAAATCTCAGATTTACATTCACGATAATTTACATTTAATTACATACCAAAATATTTTACAAGAGTTTCTATACAACTGCTCAAATAATTTACATACATATTATTACATGCTTACATCAAAACCTATGTACATGGGTATATCTATGATATACCCGAGTGATCTGAATGTATCCTCAAAGCAACTTAATCATCGCTCTATGCTCGCTTACTGCGACAAAGATACAAAGCTATCATTGAGTGGTGAACTCACAGCACAACTATAATTTAAAACATAGTACAATATACATTGACAAATTTTACAGTAAATAATTTGAGAATCTGAATACTGATCAAATTTCACAACTCAAAATATTCATTGCCAATAATGTAAATCATTTGTATAAATGACTTGGAGCACAAAATTCAATTTATCAAATCATGACTATCCATTTAAGTAATTCCAACAAAATCAATTATACATAAATCATAATTGAAATCACAATTCCTTACCATTCAAAAGCCATTCTGTATCTCAAAAATCATTATGTATCTCAAAAATCATATTGTATCTCAAAAGTCATTATGTATCTCAAAAACCATATTGTATCTCAAAAATCAATCTTTATCTCACTAACTATGCAAGACTAATCCGAAAGGGCCATATTAGATGTGATTCTAACTCCCTATGGTCGGGGAGGTCGAATCAGATTCTAACTCCCCATGGTCGGGGAGGTCGAATCATCGTGCACAGTACCATCACAATAATGAATCTTCCGCAAGGGCCATAACGATAAAATAAACTTAGATCTAACCTCAAATCAGAGGAAAATCTAAGCCTGTGCACGTACCATGGTAATCAAAACACAACTCACTCCATTGTCTTCTCAACAAATGAGAGAGACGGGTAATAACCTAGTCAAGCATCTATAGTGAGATATAAAACAATATAACAATCCTTTTAGTGAGCATAAATCACAATATAATTCGATTCAAATTCAATTCCAATATCCAATAATTTTTATGCTCATCACAATTCAAATCATAAATTTGCATTTTCCATGAAAATTACCATCACAATTCAAAACATGTTCTATCACAATTTTCCAAAACATAATTTATTCAATCCATAACAATGCTTAATACTTATGGAACTACCATTTCACAAAACTAAATTCATACATACTGTAACAATTTCAATAATCATTGAATTAAATCCAATGCTTTGTTAAACATAATGCATATGGAAAATATGTCATTTAATCATATGAAATATTCAAAACAAAATCAGTTAAAAACTAGTTGTGCACAAACCTCTGATGACTGTCTCTCGGTCTGGACTCAGTGTTTCCTTCCCTTTTCCTGAGTCTTTGGTAACTGAGAAACACAATTTGAAGTGTTTCAGTACTAAATTAAACTGTCTCTATCGATGGTGTTTGGTAAATAATGCACTGAACTCAATTATTCACTTAATCACCTAATATACCGACCCTCGTTGCGTTTTAGGTAAATTAGGTTTTAGTGTCGTTAATATGTCACATTTGATAGGGTTTTAGGTTTGGTATGTTTTACCAAGGTCATTTCCTTGCTTAGTGCATTTTAATGCAAATTGCTGGATTCCGGGACACTGGTTTGACCTAACCGGACGATCTAGTTCCCTCAGTTTTCGGGTCTCGGTCGAAACTACAAACTTGTAGATCTAGGTCTTATTGCACGCGGTGCAAAATTTCAGGTCAATCTGAGTTAAGTAGACCAAGTTATGGTCATTACACTATTGCTGGTCAAGTGGTACCATTTTAGGTCAATTTTAGGTCAAATTGGTCAATTCTGGTTCGGCCAGTTTTTGGACCCGAACTTGTGCAAGTTGTTTGACTTGCTTATGGTCATTTCTGGGCTTTGGTGTCTTCATATGACTTGTAGGTATGGGTCTTAACTATTCTTGGTCAAAATTTCAGATCAATTGGACCTGGTTTGAGTGAGTTATGGCCTAAACACTCACTGCTGCCCAATTGGTCATTTTTCAGGTCCTAATTGCACCTAATCCGAATTGGTCATTTTTTTAGGTCACCTTGCAAGCAGAATTTTAGCATGGTTTCTCAATGAAAGTTGGCACATTTTGTGCCTAGTTTCACCTCAAATTGGTCTCATACCAATTGAGGTTACACATTCAAGGTTATAGGCTAAAATATACACTGCCCTCAATATGCATTTCACACCCCAACTTCAAACACACACTTACCTTTGCCATTTGTTTACTTACCTACCAAACTGTTTTTGCACATTACTAAAAGCATTTTCTACATTACATTAGCATTATTTTGGGCAGATTCCAATCACCCTCAACACACCAAATATCATTCACAATTGCAATTTCTAAGTACCATTACAAACACACCAAAACATTACAAACTTTACATACACCTTACAATGTTAATTTACATACATATCATCAATCCTTCTAGGTCAATATTCTGCCCACACTTCCTTCAATATATACCATTACTCAAGTGTCCACAAGCTGCCACAAACCATTCTTCAACATCACATTGCCGTCCCATATACCAATTTCCATCAAAGTGCATAATTCACCATATAAACATGAAATAATTCACTAAGTTACTCAATCACCATGATTAACATTATTTCTCATCAATTATATGCACAAATACCTCATCAAAATGTGACTCATGGCTGTCCAAAATGACAACAACAATAACCCTTCAAACTCAAAATTTTCCTTCACCAAACTAACACCCATAACATGAACATAAACTTTAACAAAGAAATTCTCAAAAATGCAAACTTACCTTTAATTGTAACTTGCTAAACCTTCACCAAACTTCTCAAAATTGGTATCAATATCTTCCTTGTGATGTGTAGACAAAGTTTAATGAAGAACACTAAGAGATTAGAGTTGAAAATGGAGGATGGATCAAGCTTGCATGCAAAACGTCAATGGTGGTTTCTCTCACCTTCAATTCGGCTAGCTTTGTAAGTTGGAGAAGATGAACTATCTGATGGGTTTAGTGGACTTACACCTGCCATACTTTATGTTTAATTAATCCTATAGTGGTCCACTAACTAAAATTAAAACATATTATAAGTTAACTTTCACTTAATCCACATTTAACCCATTATTTTAGCTATTTACTTTGGGTACCACCAATTTAATTTTTCATTTTATTTTCTAAGTGTAATACTATTTATTTTTAATGGACATTTAGGTCAAAAGACACTTCGGGATGTCAAATGACCATAATGCCCCTGTTCGGGTTACGTTCCCGATTTTTCGGTAACACCGTATTTTGCCTGTTTTTCGATTTCTCACTTTTCTTTGTACCAATTATTTAATTTTTCTTTGATCTTTCTAATGATATTTATTCTTCAATAAGGTTCTATTTATGTCCTAAAAATGTTTTATAGGGTTCCCATGATCTGTACGATCAACGGTCCACGCCGTGACTTCGGTCTGATCACCATTGCTAGGTTTCCTACGCTTAACTTGATCACATTTCTTTGCTATTATTTTTCCTTTGTTTTTCTTGTATTTTTTTTTCTTGTATTTCATTATTTTATTTCTCCTCACTCATATTGAGGTAGGGTTATAGGCATCCTAGCTGTCATGACAACACTGGTCACCGGAGCGTGAACGCATCACCAACTTTGGGGTGTTACAATTCTCCCCCTTAAATAAATTTCGCCAAATTTTACACTGCATTAGTCTCTGAACAGTGTGTGGTGTCTCCTCATATCCTCTTCACGTTCCCAAGTTGCTTCCTGGCCCGAATGATGGTTCCACAAAGACTTTAACCAGGGTATCTGTTTGTTCCTCACCGCTTCACCTCATAAGCTTAATTTTTATGGGTTCTTCCTCATATGAGAGGTCGGATTTACTTCAATCTTTTCAACCGATAGTACATGAGATGGGTCTGATCTGCACTCCTTAACATGGACACATGGAAGACATTGTGTATCCTTGCTAACTCTGGAGGTAATGCCAACCGATATGCCAAAGGACCCACTCTTTCCAAAACCTCATATGATCCGATGAAACGAGGACTCAGTTTCCCCTTTTTGCCAAATCTTACATTCCTCTTCCAAGGAAAAACTTTGAGGAATACTTTATCACCCACTGCATATCCAATATCTCTTCTCTTCAGATCAACATAAAACTTCTGACGGTGCGACATGCCGAATTTTGAGTCTATCTCTGATCAATTTGATCTTTTCCTATGTCTGCTGAACAATCTCTGGCCCAATCATCTTCCTTTCACCTACTTCATCCCAACATAAAGGAGTTCTGCACTTCCTGCCATACAATGCTTCATATGGAGGCATCCCAATGCTTGATTGGTAGCTGTTGTTATAAGCAAACTCAATCAAAGGCAAGTGTGTATCCCAACTACCTTCAAATTCAATCACACAAGCCCGTAGCATATCCTCCAATATTTGAATAACCCTTTGAGGTTGGCCATCTGTCTGTGGATGGAATGCTGTGCTGAAGTTCAATCTAGTTCCTAGGGCTCTCTGAAGACTACCCCAGAATCTAGAAGTGAACAAAGGATCTCTATAAGATATAATCGACATCGCACTCCATGCAATTTTACAATTTCATATATGTAAAAATCTGGCCAATCTCTCCAACTATAGTCCATATAGAATGGCAAAAAGTGAGTAGACTTGGTTAGTCTATCAATTATAACCCATACTGCATCATGACTATTCTGTGTCCTCGGAAGTCTCATCACAAAATCCATAGTTATCTATTCCCTTATAATGTTTTCATAGGGTGCCACTTGTATGCTAGCTTGACACTTATTAATGTATACAAATTCTATTAGTGGGATTTATCTGTCCCATCTCCCCACGGATTCAACTACACAAGTTCTCAGTATATTCTCGAGGGCTTATCACGACATGTGTTATTATCATCATTTCATTTCATTATTTATAGAAACTCAATGAGTTTTAAAATTTACTGAATCACTTGTTTCAATTGTCCATCCGTTCGAGGATGATACGTTGTAATCGATATCTCTAAGCTTATAGCAATTACCGAGGCATGTAATCCACATTAATGTAACCGAGTCACTGACTCTAGCTACCTTACAAGTGTTGTCGTTTGATAGGCTAGTTCTGAAGTCTTAAATTTATGACTAAAATTTTCACATTTATTTCCAGTAATATTACTCTATTCGGGTGCAACTGTATCAATTTATATATTACTTACAATTATTCTTAATTTATTATACAACTAGTAAGCACGTAGCTCTACACAATAATCTCCGTGCCTGCATGTCTGCGACTTACAATACAAACATGGAGAACATTATATAGTCACTACGTTATAATCTCATGGGCTAGGTTTTCTAACATCTTATCTTTCTCGAATCCACTAATATCCTAAACCGATTCTGATTACAATATCCCAATTCTTTTAGTTAACAATTCTTCCAAAATTAGTGTCAATCATACTTGTTATTGTAGTTTTGATCCTAAAAGACTAGTCACTAACGCATCAAATTTATTCTCCTGTAAGGAATAGCAGAACATATAGTTCGACACTAACACACAATTAAGTAGTCTGGGATCAAATAATAACTAATTGTTTCTTTCAAAATTAAGAACTTACCAGGCTACATCCAAGTTTCGCTCTTTCTCCTTGGCGCATAGTGGACGCCTGATGGTGTGCTACCATATTCGGGTTGATTCATCGTGTTATAGTGGTGAGGAGTACCAACTCTATTTCTATCTTGACTCGATCGTGGTCCGTGAAATCCAGAGCGCATCGAGGTGGTTTAGTACAATCTTTAGCAAAGTGTCCAAGTTTTCCACAATTGTAGCAGGCTCAGACGCCTTATAGCATATCCCACCATGATATCTTCTACAAGTGTCACATTGGAGGGAAGGGTAGGAACTTCTAGTTGTTCGACGACTGGACCTTGATGGTCTCTGTCTTCTTGATCCACCTCTATCATATCCCCGAGCTCTGGGCTCCTCAAATTCTTTTCTCTTTCTCAAATTCTTGCTCGAGCTCACCCATAGGTTTCTCCCTCTTTCCATTTCACACCGCCCTTGTGGGGTTGGGTCAGATTGGGCTTGGGTGTGATTATCAGCCATTTGTTAGAAGAAAGTGGCCATTTGTGGGCCATTTGTGCGATAATTTGTACCGTAAAGCTGATACAGGCCTTCGACATTTTGTGAGCTGGGCCTCAACTTGTTCTTTTGCCATCACTGTTCTATTGTCTCATTCTTCTCTTCCATATCTTTTCACAAGATTCTCTATTCCTGTACAACCAACATAAGGAGATTCCTCTCCATTAGTTCATATTTATGATGTAGATGTACTATATGTATCAAACATTTGAGCAGTTGTAGTTCTGACAAAAGATTTCAAATTCACGATCAAATTTACTTTAAAACCATTGCTCGATACCACTAAAACATGTCACACCCTACCCCTCTGAAGGCATAACATGATCCCGTAGTATACCTAATGAATTACCAACTCCGTCTCATCGATAACCCATTAAATACACTACAAGGGATTTTCAAAACTTTTCTTACTTCTTTTACTGATGGTGAGCACTATTTACAGTGTTAAAACCTTTTGAATCAAGTGATAGAATTGACACATTTGAATTATTTGGAATTTCACAAAATTTTGGCAGAGTGCCCTCTGTATTTTGGATAAACAGTTCTTGAGAAAACCTGTAAAAAGCACTTCAACATGTATTTGCAATCTCAACTCCAACATATTTCTCAACACAACATTTTCTCAATTCAAATCCATAGTGATTTTTCAAAGATCGAGATACAAGAAATATAATACTGAAACTATTTAAGTAAATGAAATCTCGATTTACATTCACGATAATTTACATTTAATTACATACCAAAATATTTTACAAGAGTTTCTATACAAGCTCAAATAATTTACATACATATTATTACATGCTTACATCAAAACCTATGTACATGGGTATATCTATGATATACCTGGAGCTGATCTGAATGTATCCTCAAAGCAACTTAATCACTGCTCTATGCTCACACTGCGATAAAGATACAAAGCTATCATTGAGTGGTGAACTTAGTGGTGCACAACTATAATTTAAAACATAGTACAATATACATTGACAAATTTCTGATAAATAATTTGAGAATCTGAATACTGATCAAATTTCACAACTCAAAATATTCATTGCCAATAATGTAAATCATTTGTATAAATGACTTGGAGCACAAAATTCAATTTATCAAATCATGACTATCCATTTAAGTAATTCCAACAAAATCAATTATACATAAATCATAATTGAAATCACAATTCCTTACCCTTCAAAAGCCATTATGTATCTAAAAAATCATTATGTATCTCAAAAATCATATTGTATCTCAAAAGTCATTATGTATCTCAAAAACCATATTGTATCTCAAAAATCAATCTTTATCTCACTAACTATGCAAGACTAATCCGAAAGGGCCATATTCGATGTGATTCTAACTCCCTATGGTCGGGGAGGTCGAATCAGATTCTAACTCCCTATGGTCGGGGAGGTCGAATCATCGTGCCGCATACCATCACAATAATGAATCTTCCAAGGGCCATAACGATAAAATAAACTTAGATCTAACCTCAAATCAGAGGAGAATCTAAGCCTGTGCACGTACCATGGTAATCAAAACACAACTCACTCCATTGTCTTCTCAACAAATGAGAGAGACGGGTAATAACCTAGTCAAGCATCTATAGTGAGATATAAAACAATATAACAATCCTTTTAGTGAGCATAAATCACAATATAATTCGATTCAAATTCAATTCCAATATCCAATAATTTTTATGCTCATCACAATTCAAATCATAAGTTTGCATTTTCCATGAAAATTACCATCACAATTCAAAACATGTTCTATCACAATTTTCCAAAACATAATTTATTCAATCCATAACAATGCTTAATACTTATGGAACTACCATTTCACAAAACTAAATTCATACATACTGTAACAATTTCAATAATCATTGAATTAAATCCAATGCTTTGTTAAACATAATGCATATGGAAAATATGTCATTTAATCATATGAAATATTCAAAACAAAATCAGTTAAAAACTAGTTGTGCACAAACCTCGATGACTGTCTCTGATGCGGACTCGTGTTTCCTTCCCTTTTCGAGTCTTTGGTAATCGAGAAACACAATTTGAAGTGTTTGATACTAAATTAAACTGTCTCTATCGATGGTGTTTGGTAAATAATGCAATCGAACTCAATTATTCACTTAATCACCTAATATACCGACCCTCGTTGCGTTTTAGGTAAATTAGGTTTTAGTGTCGTTAATATGTCACATTTGATAGGGTTTTAGGTTTGGTATGTTTTACCAAGGTCATTTCCTTGCTTAGTGCATTTTAATGCAAATTGCTGGATTCCGGGACACTGGTTTGACCTAACCGGACGATCTAGTTCCCTCGGTTTTCGGGTCTCGGTCGAAACTAAAAACTTGTAGATCTAGGTCTTATTGCACGCGGTGCAAAATTTCAGGTCAATCCGAGTTAAGTAGACCAAGTTATGGTCATTACACTATTGCTGGTCAAGTGGTACCATTTTAGGTCAATTTTAGGTCAAATTGGTCAATTCTGGTTCGGCCAGTTTTTGGACCCGAATTTGTGCAAGTTTTTTGACTTGCTTATGGTCATTTCTGGGCTTTGGTGTCTTCATAAGACTTGTAGGTATGGGTCTTAACTATTCTTGGTCAAAATTTCAGATCAATTGGACCTGGTTTGAGTGAGTTATGGCCTAAACACTCACTACTGCCCAATTGGTCATTTTTCAGGTCCTAATTGCACCTAATCCGAATTGGTCATTTTTTTAGGTCACCTTTGCAAGCAGAATTTTAGCATGGTTTCTCAATGAAAGTTGGCACATTTTGTGCCTAGTTTCACCTCAAATTGGTCTCATACCAATTGAGGTTACACATTCAAGGTTATAGGCTAAAATATACACTGCCCTCAATATGCATTTCACACCCCAACTTCAAACACACACTTACCTTTGCCATTTGTTTACTTACCTACCAAACTGTTTTGGCACATTACCAAAAGCATTTTCTACATTATATTAGCATTATTTTGGGCAGATTCCAATCACCCTCAACACACCAAATATCATTCACAATTACAATTTCTAAGTACCATTACAAACACACCAAAACATTACAAACTTTACATACACCTTACAATGTTAATTTACATACATATCATCAATCCTTCTAGGTCAATATTCTGCCCACACTTCCTTCAATATATACCATTACTCAAGTGTCCACAAGCTGCCACAAACCATTCTTCAACATCACATTGCCGTCCCATATACCAATTTCCATCAAAGTGCATAATTCACCATATAAACATGAAATAATTCACTAAGTTACTCAATCACCATGATTAACATTATTTCTCATCAATTATATGCACAAATACCTCATCAAAAACGTGACTCATGGCTGTCCAAAATGACAACAACAATAACCCTTCAAACTCAAAATTTTCCTTCACCAAACTAACACCCATAACATGAACATAAACTTTAACAAAGAAATTCTCAAAAATGCAAACTTACCTTTAATTGTAACTTGCTAAACCTTCACCAAACTTCTCAAAATTGGTATCAATATCTTCCTTGTGATGTGTAGACAAAGTTTAATGAAGAACACTAAGAGATTAGAGTTGAAAATGGAGGATGGATCAAGCTTGCATGCAAACGTCAATGGTGTTTTCTCTCACCTTCAATTCGGCTAGCTTTGTAAGTTGGAGAAGATTAACTATCTGATGGGTTTAGTGGACTTACACCTGCCATACTTTATGTTTAATTAATCCTATAGTGGTCCACTAACTAAAATTAAAACATATTATAAGTTAACTTTCACTTAATCCACATTTAACCCATTATTTTAGCTATTTACTTTGTATCACCAATTTAATTTTTCATTTTATTTTCTAAGTGTAATACTATTTATTTTTAATGGACATTTAGGTCAAAAGACACTTGGGATGTCAAATGACCATAATGCCCCTGTTAGATTCGTTCGATTTTTGGTAACAAGTATTTTTGCTGTTTTCGATTTCTCAGTTTTCTTTGTACTAATTATTTAATATTTCTTTTATATTCCTAATGAAATTTATTCTTCAAAAAGTTTCTATTTATGTCCTAAAAATGTTTTATAGGGTTCCATGATCCGAGCGATCAACGGTCCACGCCATGACTTCCGGTGCGGTCACCCATCGCTAGGTTTCCGCCGCTTAACTTGATCACATTTCTTTGCTATTATTTTTCTTTGTTTTCTTGTATTTTATTTTCTTGTATTTCATTATTTTATGTCTCCTCACTCATATTGAGGTAGTTCTAGGCATCCTAGTCCAGGACAACACCGGTCACCGGAGCAGTGAGCACTCTAGAACTTTGGGGTGTTACAATTTATAAGATCACAAAATGAAGTATCATATATTGTATTAATATGGAAATTTATAGATAATAAATTATAAGTTTTCATTTTAATCTCAAAGTTTAATTACAAGTCCAAAATGAAATACATCATAACTAGTAATTACATCATGATTAGACATAATGAACCAAAATACTAGTCTATACATGGGCCCTACCAAAATACAAAAGACTGGTGAGGTGACTCTGGACAGTGGCAGATCTGGTCAGAGCTCTGTCAGGGCACTACTGGTGCTGCTGCTGCGGCTGCTCGGACTGGTCTCCAATACCTACATGATGGAAAACCAACGCGCTAAGCATAACGCTTAGTAGTGCATAATTTATAATAACAATAACTAAACAATTTAAATAGTAATTCTATATATGGCAATTTCATAATTTCTAAGTATTTCACATTTTCATTTCACTTTGGAAATAATTTAAATTTTTGGGATCTTTTCTGTTTACTTATTATATATTCAGTCTTAATTAATTATTATCAGTGTCCAAGAAACCTATAACAGACTATCAAAGCTGGATACACAGAAGTATACAGGTTAGATAGTCATATGTCTACCCTGTATATATTTGTCAGGCATGAGGCTAGCGGTCAGGCACGAGGCCAGCTGTCAGGCTTGTAAAGCTAGAAATAAAGTAGGCACAATAGCTAGTAAGTAGGCATATAGCCTGTAGAACAATCGTACCAGACATATATTGTCAGTTCATGATTTTCTCGGTAGGCAATATTGCTATCTGTAGTCCTTAATTGGTATACTAATCGATCCAAACTAAATAAATAAGTCTAGGTATATTATGGGAAATTACACATTATTACATTTTTATTTGAATGTTCATATCACTTTATAGTGGAAAAATAGGTCCCATATGAAGGAACGGAAGCGTGAAAAACACAAGTTTATACCATTGAATTCAAAAATTTTCACCTAGGGTCGCATGCATCATGCAAGATTTATTTTTATCTATTTGATTTCAATGATAAACAACATATTAAAACTCTTTTAATATGTTTTTGGATCTGTATTTGCCATTTAAGATTTTAAAATTAATCAGATTAATTTTAGAACCCTAGATTAAATCAAGAACGATTACACTAACCTCTTGATGCACTGCAGTGTCTGCGCCTTTGAGATTCGTCTTCAGGACACCAGATGTTGTCCCTCTAGCTTGTCCACACCAAGAACACCTATGGCAGCCCTTGAACAGCTTCTAAAGCCTTTTCTATTAATTAGAAATTCAAGTTCTGCCTTTTAAGAGATTAGAGATGTAAACAGGACACTAGAAACAATTTCTAGTGTTCTTAATTCAAGAGATTGATGGCTAATCTCTTTGAATTGATAAGAGATGAAGAAGAAGAGATAAAAACCCTCAAAGTGGCGTGACAAAGGAGTGTGGCTGCTGGTTGTGTTTTATTTTCTCATAACAACACTTAAATAGCTAGGTTAACACATTAAACCCTTGCCACATGTCACCCTTTGATTAGCTCTAGGTTTAAGTGACCCAATCACATTGTGCCAAGTGTCAAACCTATATTTAATCTTGATTTTAATCATCTTACATTATTAAAAAATATTTGGCAAGCTTATGTGTAATCCCATGTGTCACCATCTCATGGTGCCACGTGTCACACTGTGAAATGACCAAAATGCCCCTGTGTCTTAATTTTGAGTTCTCAACCAAAAATAATTATTTTTCTTCTTCTAATTAATTTATATCAAATATAAATTAATTAATTAATCTCTATTAATTAATTTCTTATTAATTAAATTCATATTTAAACACTTTAAATATAAATTTAACTTATATTATACATCCAATAATCTAGATTTGGTTTCAAGTCATACTAGGGACTTTGTAATTTAATTGCAAACCAAACCTATTTAATTAATCAATTAAACTCTTTAATTAATTAATTAAATCATATTTAAATAGGTGATAACTTGTGTATGTGTGTGACTTACTAGGCTCATCACTAATTGGCAATGAGACATGATATCAACTCTTAATATCATCAGAACTCTTTCTTACCATAAATGATTTCTCTAAATCATTTTATGCACCTCATAGACCATGGTTAACACCTAGCATAGCATGCCATGGCCACCCAATCAGTAATAAGGTTTACCTTAAATGAACCTATAATCATATGTTACCATGCACTAGAATCTCTCTGTTACAAAATCCCAACTCAAGCTGGAGTCATGATTTATGTCAAACTCTATTTGCTATGAATATTATGTTCTCTTTTAATTCCAGTTCTTGATTAAAAAGATTTTCCCATCAGAAACTCTTTTCTGAATAAATCTATCTGTCCTGGCCAGGAACTTGAAACATCAAGAACAATTAAATGAACATAGGATTTTATCTCTATTTACTTAGAGGAACAAATTCCATCTTGATCAACACCTACCTCCATATATAACTAGTAGGAGCCAACACATGCCCATATACCCATACACAGTACAAGTATGAAAGCAGTATCAAACTCAAACTACCTATATACAAGATAACTGTGCTATCTCAGGTCTAAAGATTATATGCACTGATATGATTTATGACAAAACATTGACAAGAGTAAACTCCATGTGCTTGTCATAAGTGTCACTGGTTCGGCCTACTTATCATTTATAAGTGCCTATCATGTTTGTTATATGGCATGAGACTCACCATTCTATCTTATTTATATCTCATATAAATAACTTGGGAACAAACATGAATACAATCTTTCTGGATAAGTCATGTCCTTATTATGAAGTATCCTCGATTGTGAACCTATTTATGATACTTTGTGCTAGAAATATTGTCACTCATATTCTTAACAACTTAAGAATAATATTTCTAACAAAATATCAATGGACCTTTTCTATTACACATAAATATATTATGTAAACGGAAAAGTGAAAATGCCTTTTATTAATAAAAATATGTACAAGATACATACTAAATGATATGCTCTAGGGCATACTACTAACAATCTCCCACTAGCACTAGAGCCATTCATTACAATATCTTAGACCTATCTTCTCAAGATGTCGGTCTAACTGAGTCTGTGACATAGGCTTAGTGAATGGATCAGCTGGATTTTCAGCTGATGTTATTTTTTCTGCATGGCTATATCGCCTTGCCCAACTATATCTCTGATAATGTAGTAGTGCCTTTCTATGTGTTTGGATTTTGGTGAGACCTTAGTTCCTTAGCTTTGTCGCTGCTCCATTGTTGTCACAAAGTAGTGGAACCGGCGACTCAATGGAAGGAACTCTGTAAGTTCTCACGAACTTCTTTATCCAAACAGCTTCCTTTGCGAAGATCCGATGCAAGAATATATTCAACAGTAGTGGAATCTGCAATGTGCTCTGCTTGGAACTCTTCCAACCGACTACACCTCCATTACAAATGAACACATATCGAGGTAGACTTTCTATCATCGATATCTGATTGGAAATCGAATTAGTATAACCATCCAATTGCAAGTCTCCATCTCCATAAGTCAAGAATAAATCCTTAGTTCTTCTCAAGTACTTAAGGATATTCTTGTGACTATCGATGTTCCAAACTGGATTGGATTGATACCGCTAGCCAAACTAACAACATATGCGATATCCAAATTTAGTACACAACATTGCATACATTAAACTTCCAATAGCCGAAGCATATGGAATCCTGGCCATCTTATCTCTTTCTTCAGGTGTCTTTGGAGACATCTCTTTAGAAAGATGGATACCATGTCTCACTGGTAACAATCCTCTCTTGGAATCAAGCATGTTAAACCTCTTTAACACCTTTTCAAAGTATAGACTTTGGGATAAACCAATTATTCTTTTCGCTCTATCTCTATAGATGCGAATCCCAAGAATATAGGTTGCCTCCCCTAAGTCTTTCATGGAGAATGTATTTGACAACCATACCTTTATAGTCATCAACATACCTGTGTCATTACCCATCAACAGTATGTCATCCATATATAAGACAAGGAAAGTGATAGCACTGTCACTAACCTTCTTATATACACATGGCTCATCCTCATTTTTGATAAAACCAAAGGACTTAATGGCTTCATCAAAACGGATGTTCCAACTCCTCGAAGCTTGTTTCAACCCATAAATGGATCGCTTTAGCTTGCATACCTTGGAACCATCTTGGGATTCAAATCCCTTAGGTTGTTCCATGAAAATGTTTTCTTCAATGTATCCATTGAGAAAAGCTATTTTGACATCCATCTGCCAAATCTCATAATCATAGTACGCAGCTATTGCTAATAAAATCCTAATTTATTTAAGCATGGCAACAGGCGAGAAAGTCTCCTCATAGTTGATTCCTTGCCTTTGGCGAAACCCTTTCGCTACTAGCCTTGCCTTATAGGTCTCTACCTTTCCATCAGAACCAATTTTCTTCTTGAAAACCCATTTGTTCCCTATAGGTATAATACCTTCAGGTGGGTCAACAAGATCCCAAACTTGATTCTTATACATGGAATCAATCTCGAATTTCATAGCTTCAATCCATTTTGAAGAGTCTATATCTGATATAGCTTCTTCATAGGTAAGTGGATCATCTCCATGATCTACTTCTTCATGAGTAGACAACTCTTGTTCTTCTTCATGAAGAAAACCATATCTCACTGGTGGGTGAGATACCCTGGTTGTTCTATGAGGAACAGCTGTAGATGTTTCATCAACGGGTATTGGTTGACTAGATGGATCTATATCCATCTGATCTGTTGGTTGGTCAGAATTCTCCAATTCTAACTCTATTTGCCTTCCTTTGCCTCCTTCTTGAACAAACTGTTGTTCAAGAAATGTGGCATCTCTACTTATAACAACCTTTTGTGAAGTAGGCAAATAAAATAATATCCAAAAGTATCTTTTGGATATCCAACAAATCGACCTTTTTTCTGATCTGGTCTCCAATTTATCAGTGTTCAGCATTTTGATATAAGCTGGACAACTCCAAATCTTAACATGCTTAAGACTTGGTTTTCTTTCATGCCATATCTCATAAGGTGTGGAAGAAACTGATTTTGATGGAATCCTATTCAGAATATACAAAGCTGATTCTAATGCAAATCCCCAAAAGAAGATTGACATATCAGTATAGCTCATCATACTACGTACCATATCCAATAGGGTACGATTTCTCCTTTCAGATACACCATTTAGCCGTATGGCGTTCTGGAGGAGTCGGTGAGAAACAATGCCATGCTCTCTCAAGTATTCATCAAATTCAAGACTCAAATATTCAACTCCACGATCTGATCGAAGAGCTTTAATACTCTTTCATGTTTGATTTTCTACTTCAGATTTAAATTCTTTGAACTTTTCAAAGGATTCATGTTTGTATTTCATCAAATACAAATACCCAAATCTTGATTTATCATCAGTAAAGGTAATAAAATAATGAAAACCCCCTCTAGCCATTTTTTTAAATGGACCACATACATCACTATGTATTAGCTCCAAAATATTTTCACTCTTAGCCCTTGTCCAACAAAGGGTGATCTAGTCATTTTGCCACAAGGCAAGATTCACAAGCTGGAGTAGGCTCAGAGCCCAATGAAGATAGAATCCCCATTTTCTCCAATTTTGCAATCCTATCTTCTGCAACATGACATAACCTTAAGTGCCAAATATATTTTGAACTTGAGTTGGTTTTCACCATAGCATTGCATTCTTTTAGATTGCTATACTTTGCTTGATGGAAACACTTTCTTCGCAATGGAAACACTTTCCTATTGGCGGTGGAAACACTTTCCTTTGCCTTTGTCGACTTTGGTCTTCCTTTCTGTTTAGCTATTTTCTTGGAAGGACCAGAATCAAGTTTCTTTTTCTTATTGCCCTTCTTCTTGTTGGACTTTCCAGTGAGAAGAAGATGCAACAAAGCTACCTCTTTTCCTTTATTGCACGGCATATTCTTTTGGGCAATAACCAAACATGTTGAGTAAAACGGCTAAGGTGCATTCTGTTTAGTCATATGGAAATTTGTCACAAAATTTCTAAAAGACTCGTGAAGGATGAAGGATCAAATCCGTTTGCAGTTGGAAATCCATGTTAAAGTCAAGATGTACCAGCTGCTCAATCAGCCGAATCATCTTGTGGACATGATCCCCAACATTCTATCCACCAGGCATCCTCATGTGGAACAACTGTCTAGATATCTCATACCTAACATTCTTGCTGTGCTCACCATACAACACTTGTAGGTGAAGGAGGATCTCACTCGCACTCTGCATGTTTTCATGTTGCTTCTGTAACTCATTACTCAAAGAAGCTAGCATGTAATACTTGGCTCTCATATCATGCTCCTTCAACTTGTAAAAAGTATCAAGTTCATCTTGTGTGGACTCTGGAGGCAAGGGACCAGAACATTTGAATCTAGAACATATCCTATATGTTCAAGGTTCAGACAAGTTTCAAATTTCTTAGCCAATCAGCATTAGGTCTGTCACAACCTATTGTGATCAAGTATGCTTGCAAGGATATTGGATGGTGGTGGTTGTTTTGTGCTCATTTTTATCAGAAAATTAATTGCAGAAAATAACTAGATTAATTAGTAAATGTATCATGTAATTAACCAAAATGATTATGGTCTTTTAATCAAATTGGTCCTCCCACTAACTTAGCGAATCCTACACTTCCAAAGTAGAAAACTAAATCCTAGTTGGATGGATTTCTAGTGGGTGATTGAATTCTTATAATTCTATTGATCATCCTCAGGTACATCCATTATTGGAATTACAATAAACTATAAGTGAGCAACTCTTTGCCCATCACATCTCATGTGAGGTTCAATCCTTTACCTAGCCCCTAATGCTCAAAATCTAAGGTACATCCATTATTGACTTATCTTGCATTAGTTAAGTTGATCCCATTGAGCGATAATTATTCAAATAATTTTAATGTCCTCAGGTACATCCAATATTGGCCACTAAACCATTTACATATTTACAACATCTCATGCTTAATAATTATTCTTAAGAAAATCTCTTAAATAAATTGCATCTTATGCAACTATTTAAAATTTCTTAAAATAATTGCCCCAATGGAGGGCCTATGTTATAATTACTTTAATTATAGCATTTCCAACTTAATCATTTGTTTGGAAGATTTTATGGTCATTCTATTTACTATTAAGGTCTCACTTTGCACATTATCCATTTAGCATGCATATACCATATAATTGCATACATTCCCATACATCATTCATGGATAAGCAGTAAATATGGTATGATCATGGACTTTCTAAGGGATTCAATTCTGAGCCACCAAGAATTGAATCAGGGCATTCCTAGGTGCATTTCATTCATTCATTTTACAAGAGTTGCTGAAGGAGTACATAATCAACACTTGATCTTGAATTCCTCCCACTGGTCCCACCAATGCTCTTGACCTCCTTGAACTTCTTGCAATCCAATATTACATAGTAATCCTTGGCATACCAAGGCGAATTTACAAGAACTTAAATAAATGAAATTACAACCCAAAAATTATTACAAACTTAATAATACATGCCCAAAATAAATTAAAATAAATTAATTAATTTACAATCCCAAAGAAACATAAAGAAATAAATCCAATCACATTGGTCTTTTATAGTCCATGATCATCCATCATGCATATCACTATTTAACAATTAAATAAAACATACATACTTAAATTAAATTGAATATCTCATATTCAACTTAAAAATCCAGATTTGAATATGATTCAAATAAATTTAAAAATTCATATTTGAATCTCATTCAAACAAATTTAAAAATTCAGATTTGAATCACATTCAAACAACTTCAAAAATTCAGATTTGAATCACATTCAAACATTTTTTAAAAAAATCAGATTTGAATCACATTCAAACATTTTTTAAAAAATCAGATCTGAATTTTATTCACTCAATTTTAAAAAAACAGATTTAAATATAATTCAAACAACTTTAAAATTCAGATTTGAATCACATGCAAACAACTTTTAAAATTCAGATTTGAATCACATTCAAACAATTTTTTAAAATTATGATTTGAATCATAATTTAATTGTGTGATAAAAACTACTAATTAAACACTTTAATTAGTCAAAGAATAGGCCTTAGATCATACAACAATTGCAGAATTAAAAGCCAAACCTTAAACCACCCATGGAAGCCAAACCATGCGCACCATTGATGGTGTTTTTTCAAGTATGCCGCCAACTTGCTTTGCAACCAGCAATGAACTTTTGATCTCATGATCAAACACACAATTAAATCATATAATCAACAATCTAAATGGCAAATATAGTGGCTCTGATACCAATTGAAGGCAGGCGTGAAAAACACAAGTTTATAACATTGAATTCAAAAATTTTCACCTAGGGTCACATGCATCATGCAAGATTTATTTTTATCTATTTGATTTCAATGATAAACAACATATTAAAACTCTTTTAATATGTTTTTGGATCTGTATTTTCCATTTAAGATTTTAAAATTAATCAGATTAGTTTTAGAACCTAGAGTAAATCAAGAGCGATTACAATAACCTCTTGATGCTCTGAAGAGTGTGTGAGCCTTTGAGATTCTTCTTCTGGAGAACAGTTGTTGTCGCTCTAGCTTGTCCACAAAATAACCACCTATGGCAGCCCTTGAACAGCTTCTAAAGCTTTTTCTATTAATTAGAAATTCAAGTTCTGCCTTTTAAGAGATTAGAGATGTAAACAGGACACTAGAAACAATTTCTAGTGTTCTTAATTCAAGAGATTGATGGCTAATCTCTTTGAATTGATAAGAGATGAAGAAGAAGAGATAAAAACCCTCAAAGTGGCGTGACAAAGGAGTGTGGCTGCTGGTTGTGTTTTATTTTCTCATAACAACACTTAAATAGCTAGGTCAACACATTAAACCCTTGCCACATGTCACCCTTTGATTAGCTCTAGGTTTAAGTGACCCAATCACATTGTGCCAAGTGTCAAACCTATATTTAATCTTGATTTTAATCATCTTACATGATTAAAAAATATTTGGCAAGCTTATGTGTAATCCCATGTGTCACCATCTCATGGTGCCACGTGTCACACTGTGAAATGACCAAAATGCCCCTGTGTCTTAATTTTGAGTTCTCAACCCAAAATAATTATTTTTCTTCTTCTAATTAATTTATATCAAATATAAATTAATTAATTAATCTCTATTAATTAATTTCTCATTAATTAAATATATATTTAAACACTTTAAATATAAATTTAACTTATATTATACATCCAATAATATAGATTTGGTTTCTAGTCATGCTAGGGACTTTGCAATTTAATTGCAAACCAAACCTATTTAATTAATCAATTAAACTCTTTAATTAATTAATTAAATCATATTTAAATAGGTGATAACTTGTGTATATGTGTGACTTGCTAGGCTCATCACTAATTGGCAATGAGACATGATATCAACTCTTAATATCATTAGAACTCTTTCTTACCATAAATGATTTCTCTAAATCATTTTATGCACCTCATAGACCATGGTTAACACCTGGCATAGCATGCCATGGCCACCCAATTAGTAATAAGGTTTACCTTAAATGAACCTATAATCATATGTTACCATGCACTAGAATCTCTCTGTTACAAAATCCCAACTCAAGCTGGAGTCATGGTTTATGTCAAACTCCATTTGCTATGAATATTATGTTCTCTTTTAATTCCAGTTCTTGATTAAAAAGATTTTCTCATCAGAAACTCTTTTTTGATTAAATCTATCTGTCCTGGTCAGGAACTTGAAACATCAAGAACAATTAAATGAACATAAGATTTTATCCCTATTTACTTAGTGGAACAGATTCCATCTTGATCAACACCTACCTCCATATATAACTAGTAGGAGCCAACATATGCCCATATACCCATACAGTACAAGTATGAAAGCGTTATCAAACTCAAACTACCTATATACAAGATAACTGCTATCTCGGTCTAAAGATTATATGCGATATGATTTATGACAAAACATTGACAAGAGTAAACTCCATGTGCTTGTCATAAGTGTCACCTGGTTCGACCTACTTATCATTTATAAGTGCCTATCATGTTTGTTATATGGCATGAGACTCAACATTCCATCTTATTTATATCTCATATAAATAACTTGGGAACAAACATGAATATAATCTTTCTGGATAAGTCATGTCCTTATTATGAAGTATCCTCGATTGTGAACCTATTTATGATACTTTGTGCTAGAAATATTGTCACTCATATTCTTAACAACTTAAGAATAATATTTCTAACAAAATATTAATGGACCTTTTCTATTACACATAAATATATTATGTAAACGGAAAAGTGGAAATGCCTTTTATTAATAAAAATATGTACAAGATACATACTAAATGATATGCTCTAGGGCATACTACTAACACCACATACCTCTTTTATATGGTTTAGTATTTAATAGCTTGTTAGGGTTAAATTCCCTACCATAAGATAATTTATCTCATGGACCTTTCTTTAGTTTCAGTTTTTGTGTCTCACATTTACCTATCCATTTGATCAGTTTGCAGCCACTGTTTGGCCACACTTCCTTCATGGAAGTTGTTCCCCTATATCTTATCCTTACTTTCCCTTTTGAATCATGTCCATTTAATTTTTAGAACTCAATTTATGGTTGGATAACCATAACTAACTCATTTCTAGATTCTTGTTCCTTAACTAGGTAGCTTTTGGACTTAGAGCTTACCTAATTAAAGGAACAGGTTGTAGTCACTTTTAGGCATGGCGATCTACATAAAAACTGTTGCCCTATGTCTTGTGGTCACTTAGAATTTTTAATCACAAATTTTCAAGTTTTTTGGAGTTATTAATGGCCAAATAATTGACCTAGGCTCATGTACCTTGTGCTAACAGGGGTTCAGTTCAGGACAGTGATTGCAGGTCACTTTTTGAGGTTCTTACAGGCATAGTTTGAGGAAGGTCCCTAAAATAAAGTTGTAGCCTTGTCTCTCAGGTTTCTGGACAGGTATGGCTCATCTCAATTGGATTTTTCTAGTGGGAGTTATGACTAAAAGACTGTTCTGGGGTCAAGTTAAGTTTGGTCAGATTGCAGGTTTTGATGCAGTTACTTGTTTTAACTATTTAACCTAGTTCTCTTGATTTCTGGGTTTTAGTCAAAATACAAATTTTGTAGACCTATGTCTTGTGGACATTTTCCCACTAGTTTCACTACATTTGAATTCTTGTAGACCAAGTTATGGCCATTTTGCCAAAACTAGTCAGGTAAGTTCGTGTCTAGCAGTTTCTGGGCAACCTAATTCTGGGCAGTTTTGTAACCCAAATTGGGCCAGTAATTTGGTTCGGTTTTGGGCATTTCTGGGTTTAGTGGTCTTCATAAAAATTGTAGCCCTATATTTAAGCTTTCCAATGGTATCAAATTTAGGTCATTTGGACTAGTATAGAGGGAGTTATGACCAAATGAACTATTCATTTGGTTATTTTCTGGGTTTTGTGCAGGGTAATCTAGATTTAGGCACTGTTTAGGTCAAGGTTTTGACAAAATTTGGGCATTGTGTACACACGAAAAATGGGCTATTTTGAGTCTAATTTCATTTTCAATTGGCCTCATACCAATTGGAGTCACACATTTTCAGTTATTGTTTCACTAACCCACTGGACTCATTGAGTCCCTACCTACAAAAAATTGACACTCTCAAAATTCAATCTCCTCCAACTTTCTTACTTCAATTTGCATGCATAACACTTCTATAAGCAACAATCTCAACTTAATCGGTCAATTTGAAGCATTTACATAAAGTCCTTAATCATTTACACAAACTCTAGTTTTCAAAGTTTCAAATTTGCACAAACACTACACAATCAAACTCCCAAACATATCAACTTATCACATATTCTCATGGAACCATTTTTCATCACTTGAAAGCAACAAACCTCAAGGTTCGATGGCTGCTGAAAATTGAAGGGGTTCTTTTCTCAAGATTTTTTTTTTTTAATTTCATGAATTTTATACTTGGCAAAACATGCTTTTCATGTTTAATGCAGAGAAGAAGATGGATTAGTGCACTAACCTTTTTTGTAACTTGTTAAACTTCAATTTCCTTGCTTCTTATGGGTATCTATGTCTTTCTTATGGAGTGGGGAGTAATTTTTGTGAAGTGAGCAATAGGTTTTGGGTGGAAGAAGCTTGGGAAATCAAGCTTGAAGCTTGAGTAACAATGGTGGGAGAGAGGAGCATGCAGCCGGCCAAGAGAGAGAAGAGGGAGTGGGGAAGAAGATGGAGGTTGGTGGCATTTTTTCTTATGTGTCTATGTATATATTCTACTTTTTGTACTTTGATTTTTAAATTTCCATAAGGTTTTCTTTTCTTTTGTTTTCTTTTCCTTTCTTTTCTTTTCTTTTCTCTTCTCATTTTCCTAATTCATTTCATAAATTTTAATTTATATTAATTATTTTATTCTCTAAATTTTAATTTAACATTTAGGTCAAATTTCACCTCTTGGAGTGAAATGACCAAAATGCCTTTTATAGTGCATATTGGGTTATTTTTTTATTATTTTATATCAAATAATAAATTCTCTAAATTTTTCTTTTATTTCCTCTAAATTTTTCCTATATTTTCTCAACATTTATTCCTTCAATTTATGCCTCCTCACTATAGTTTAAGTGTAGTTCCAGACATTCTGACTGTCTGAACAAATATTAGTCGTTGGAACAGTAAAATGTAAGGACTACCTATGGTGAGGGCGTTATATGTGTTCCTATTATATATGGCATAACCAAAATTTAGCATGAATAGTGCTATGAATAGTAACCATAATGACAAAATGTTAAGAGCCAATGCCTAAGATGTTAATGTGCCCATGTATGCCTAGTTTTATAGTTGGTTTGGATAAGTTGGCATGCCAATAGGGTTCTGACTTGCAGTACTGCTTATAGCTCTATGCCATTCTGAGATTTATGGCTTTTATTGCCATTCTGTGATTTATGGTTTCTAGCTATTCTGTTACTCTTTGATACATGTGGCTTTATACCCGATTGATGTTATGGCTCTTTAGCCATTCTGTTGCACACATGGCAGACACTATGTGACCGATAGTGTGATGGCCCGAGGTACTTAATACCCAGTGCCAGTTTAACCATTTATCCAGTCCAGTCAATTTGTATAGGTTACTTAGACATTAAAATAAGTCCTAAAAATTCACTAATAAATAATCAATAGAAAAACCATTAAATTAAATATATTACGAATAGTTATAAAAAATGCATCCTGCGTGGCATAATGATAAGTTTTCATTGTTGTTAATTATTTATTTTACTTTTATATTATTATTGCA